>NW_028301565.1:976250-1127500 GCF_042242905.1 Orbicella faveolata
GATCCCCACAAAGCTAAACCGTATTTTACAGAGGGTAGTATTACTTTAAAATAAAAATCCTTTAGCGCGCCCTTTGGAAGAAATCTGGATCGTTTCAGTAAGTTCAGCTTATTAGCCCAACTTTTCTTGGTCTCAAGTGCCTGAGGTATCCAGCTTAGATTTCGATCGACAGTCATACCTAGCAGGCGCGTTTTTGTAACGCATCCTAAGAATTGAGGTTCCTAGTTGAATTGGTGCATGTGGTCCCATCGGGGTTCCTTTACTAAGTAGCATCACTTCACTCTTTCCTGGGTGAGGTGTTAAACGATTTGTTAGACACCACGTGTATACCTCCTTCAGGGTCTTGTTTAACTGCGCAATAGCGATGTCCATAGTTTCTCCTATACATTAAGACGTTGTGTCATCTGCGTACATGTACAGGGACCCCGAGCTGACTGAAGCAGGAGGGTCGTTTGTGAATAGCGTGAATAAAGTCGATCCCAGCACCGAACCCTGGGGAATGCCGAAAGACACCCGTGAGCGTTCCGACTTGACTCCGTTTAATACTGTAAACTGTTGTCTTCCGTGTAAATAGCTCTTTAGCCAGTCAAGGAGCGTGCCGGTAATTCCGAAATCTCGGTTTGACTTCATCTCCAGTATCTCGTGAGAAACACTGTCAAATGCTTTCTTAAAGTCAATAAAGGCCACGGCCACCGTCTTCCCTGAGTCTATAGCTGTTCTCCACGTTTCTTTTAAGTGCGTCAACAGTAATTCTGTTGAGTAACCGGTGCGGTATGCCCACTGCTTATTTGAAACCAAGTTGTTATCCTTGAAAACGTGTCGCACTAAGGTATCGTTAACTTCCGATTCCATAATTTTACTTGGCACACTGAGTAGGGAAACCGGACGATAGTTCCCACAGTCTGTTTCGTCATCCTTTTTGTAGATAGGTGTTAGTCTGGCTATTTTCCAATCAGAGTAGACAGCTCTACATTTAATGCTTTCATGATAGAGGCTGACTAACGATGGGACTATTGCATTTCCCGCAAGTTTTATGAGCTTTGGAGAGATGCTATCGGGGCCTGGGGACTTGTTAGTGTTGAGTGAGTTGACTTTTTCGCCTACCGACTGCGATGAAATCGTTATCTCCATGAGTGGTGGTGGTTCGTCGAAGATATCCGTAGCATTTTGGCATTCTCTTTTCCTAGGTAGTGGGCGCGCATCAGCTAGCTTTTCGCCAACCAACGCAAAATGTGAATTCATTAGGCGTGCTTTCTTATCATCAGCGACTACCAGGCTGCCATCACTTCTCTTAAGAGGACCAATGTTCTTCATGTGCACTCTCGAGTTTGTAGCATTACTGATCAAGTTCCAATAAGCACTCGTTTTCTTTACTTCTTTAAACATTTTTGAGAAATGGGAGGCTTTAGCTTTTCTTAGGTCCGAAGTAACTTCGTTTCTGACTTTTTTGTACTCTTGCCAAAGCAGGGGACATTTGGTCGTAGTTGCCTTCTTGAATAATTTGTATCGTCTGTTCATTTTAAATCGAATATCACTTGTTATCTATGGTGCAGATGAACTTCTTATTTTAACTTCTTTCCATGGAGCGTGGTCGTCGCAGATGTTGGTAAAAAGCTTCTGCCAAGCCCAAAGAATGTCATCTGCGTCGTCGAAAACTGATGCAACATGGAATGGTGCAGACTCAATATCGCCTCTAAATTTCTCGGGGTCCAGTTTCTTATAATCTCTCGTTCTGATATATTTTGGTGGCGGCCTTTTGTTCTTTAGTCGTATAGTTGCATATATCAGATCATGGTCCGAGATACCCAAGGGAAAGGCGCCTGAAATGCTAATAAGATCTTTTCTTGTAGTGACGATAAGGTCAATTAGAGTTCGCGATGTAATAGTTGTTCTTGTCGCCTCTTGTACAACGTTTTGCATCCCAAACAGGTCGAAAACAGCGCAGAGTTTTTCTGCATTTGTGTACACAGGAATTTCCGGACTGCCTCTGTGTAAAAGGTCACAGTTAAAATCTCCCAGTAAAATGATGTTTGATGATTTCAGCCAAGCCTTTTCGAGCGTAGGTCCGATGCGGCAACCTCGTTCCCAGGGTCTCTCATCTTACCGCCCCCAGGAGCGAGCGAGGAGAGACCCTGGTTGGGTCTGGTCACGTGTCTCCCAGAATCTGGGAGATGACAATTAAATGATTGAAGGGATGGGCGGCCTAGTAGGAATTTTGTCTATACTTAGCCTACGGGAGTGCGGGATGTCTTGTCATCAAAGTAAACCAAGAACGATATGATGTTCTGCGGTAATATCCGGTGGTTATATTCTGCAAACGCCGAAGAAAACTTATCCATCATCTGAGAGTGGAAATCCAAGTCGCTGAAGGTTGTATGGTTCAGTGAAGGACGTTACATATTGTAAAAATCTCCTCAAGAAGGCGAATGGAGAATTCCACACCACGGCCGAGGCTGTGTATGGAAGATCTTCGACTCATCTTTACCTCAGAATGAAGTGTAGCTAGGTCTTGTGAACGGCGATTAAATAATTTTAGAGAATTCAGGGCCTTTTAATTGATCACTGAAAGCCAAAGTCACTTCGAAAGGAGCGAAAGGGTGAAAAGGTTTATTGAAGTTTCACCGTGCCGTCGGCGCCCCGAACTTTGCAGCGCAGAGCGCGAAGGATAATACAACGAACTCGTCGTGGTATGCGTTTCGCCATCGTTGCTGATAAACTGGATTTATCTTCGACCGAAAGGAGGCTAGAAAAAGAAAAATATAATTTTTATCCCACAAGAGTCCGTTTTAAGGCTCTTTAATGTTTATCAGAACAAAACTTAAATGTCAGGCTGAGTTCACTTGTTATCTACTCATGATCACACGATCAATCCTTGTTTTGAATTTGCTTTGTCATACCAGCAAAAAGCTTCATAAATTCCCCCATGAACTGCACTTGTTGGGTTTGAGCGGCCTCCATTGAGGTCACGATACCCTGCATTGTATCCACCATTTTAGCTCCTTGATTTTCCAGGTTCTCCATGGTCTTCTCGAATTTCTTGGCCCTCTTGGTTTCCTCCTCTTCATTGAAACTGTCGTCGAGGGAAGGCTTAGCAGATCTTTTTAATTTTCTCTCTCTTCTTGTCTGCTTTGCAGCCTTTCCTTTTGCTTTTATCGCTTCATCGTCGCCGTCGCCTTTTTCCTCGTCACGCTTCTCACTTTGCTGCTCTTGATCCTCTTGATCCTCTTGGGGCGGCGTGGGGCTTGGGTTTCCCGCCGAAACAACATGCTTAAATGTTACAGAGTCCTTTTTGCCAATAATCTCATTGATTTTGTCAAAATAAGGGCAGCTCTTCGTTTTCGTTTTTTTACTTTTATTGCAATATCTTACATTACATTACATACAAAAATTACCTACTACTTACAATGTCAACGTAACTTACAATTTAACGATAATAACAAAACTTACAATACTAACATTATTTACGATTTTAATAACTTACATTACAGTAATATCTTACATTACAATTTGTTAATATCTTTCATATAACTGAGGGGTTAGCTACAATAGGAGGCTTTCTCACATATTAATTTGTGACTTAGATTTATGTTTCTCAATTTTAATTTTGTTTGTCAACATCGCCAAGAAAGCATCGAAATAAAACTCTTCTTCTTTTCTTGAGGCGGTATATAAATAATATTTGGCTATAATAATGCAGAGGTTTAAGCCAAGATGACGAGCGAAGTTATCTGTCACGCCATATATTATTTCATTTTTATCGAGAGTGGTCCTATCCCCGTTTTTGGAGCTCCACCAATTAGTAAAGAGAGACCAAAAAATGCTGAGCTTCAGAACAGGTAACAAAAAGGTGGGTTAACGTTTGTCTTTCTCCACAGAGGTGACATTTATCATGTTCCTTGAATGAATCTCTAAAAAGTGTCGAATTTGTGGGTAGAATGTGATGAATTATTTTGTATTGGAAAATGGCGAGTCTAGCTAGTGTCTTTTGTAACATTAAATGGAAGGCTATAAATGAGTTGTATTGTATGTTCTTTTAGACTGGCTTCTTTCATCCTTCGTTCAGCTGTAGGCGTAACGAATTTACTCTTAACAAAGAATTTAGTTGCGGATCTGCAAGAGGGTTTATCTGAAGATATCTTATCCTTCTCAAAACGTTTTTCCAAGGGTTCAGTAACATTTCCTTTGAGAATATTGATCCATTTTTGAGGGACTGCGTGGCATAGACCGAAATAGTTTAAGAAGTTTGTGTTAATTTTGAACTTGCTACGAAATTCCTCAAAAGTTAGGAATCTGTTACCTTGAAAAAAGTCTTCCTATTACAGCTCTTCCTATTACCTCCTGTCTTCTTTCTGTTCCAGTCGTTCACTTTTTTAAACTGTTCTTTGAAATAGCGGATTTTGCGCTGGATCTGGTTGACAGACCACGAAGACCGAAATTTGTTGTTTAAGCGCTCTAATATTTTTATCCAGTATCGTCGACTTTGAGCACTCTCCAGCTCGTTGTTATATTCTCCCCACAGGTCTATGAGGAAACACTCTTGTGGTTCGGTCCACTTGTCGTAGGACCTTCGGCTTCCTTCGCTTTCTTCTTCTTCGTTTACTGGTACCGGTGGTGAGTCAGATGAGCTCGAAGAATTACCCCAGAAATCTGCAGTATTCTGAGTATTGTAGCCATACTGGACCCGAGATGGAACACTAGACAGCTGACTAGATAAGGGATGGTACAATGGCTGAATAAAACGCCGATTTTCTTCTTCGAAACCCGCTCTGGTAGAGTAGAAATCTCCAACATAAGGAAAGGGAAAGTTGCCGTCTGCCATTTTGCGTGGAATAGGCGCGAAAGCGTAACCTTACCTTTTATTTAATGCTGCACTCCATTGCGTTTATTTGACATTTAGATCTTGTAATGTATACAAAAGTTGTTATTTTAACTTGTTTTGTCGCTAATGGCGTGCCTCAGAGGCAAGCCGACGGAACCTTTGAAGTTTGCTCGCCGCAGCACAATCTTGTCGCGGGACGAAATTACGTCCGCACTGGCGTTGTGACTTGTTTGACAAATTCTGTCAATCACTGCGACTTATAAAAACAGACTTGTCGCTAGTGCGGATCAGCCCTAACTTTGTTATGGCAATATTGATACCCGAAGGAATTCAATGTGCTAATTATTCCTCCTTGGCAAGCAGACGGGTTAATTTGTTGTTGTTTCCCAGAATAGATTATTTTAATGCGTGGGAATACGTGACTCAACAGATTAGGCCGGGCACGTCCGCCTCTCCATACAAACACTGCCATTTGGAATTCTTCTCAGTCTGTGACAAAGCAGTTTCTCCCAGCATCTGTTTGTGGAGTTTGTGTCTGTGGAGATGTCCGCTTTCAATTCTTTGCCCGAATTAGTTTTGTCCAAGAATTGTGCGAAATATCTACTTGCAAGAAACGCCAGTGAGATGGCACTCTTTAACAAACAGTCTTGGTTGATAGACAAAACGAAATCGAAGGAAGAGAAAGCGTTTGGCAGAGAAAGGGAGCGGCTTTTACAACGCCGTCACTCAAGAATGCAAGAGATCGGTCAAACACCTCAGCCTCGCGAAAGAGTGAGTGTGGTCCAAATGATTTCAAGAACTGAGGCTTCAGAGAGCGATAAATGGGAGGTACAGAGTGACACACCATGTTACAAGACACAGCGAAGAAAACAAGGAGTCTCGAAGTCGCCATTGTGGTCATCTGATGAATCTCTGTTGCTCTCAGCGTCCTCAGCTGATCAAACCAGTACAGTGCGGCAAACGGCCATGTCACATCAGGCTCAAGAAAACAGTCCGAGAAGTTTGCGGTCTTTGAGTTGTGTTCTTCCACCCATTTCACTTCATCGGACAAATTCTGCTAGAAAGTAGAAAAGAGACTTTTGGATGGGTACAAGCAAAGTTATTTAACGAACCTCGACTGACAGAATTCATAGCTCCTATTATATTTTAAGTGGAAGACAGAAGATGTAAGATATATAACGAGGCTCGAATCAAGAGTCATATCAAAGATTGCATCGTTATTTTATAGAGTGTAAATATAGATTACAGAGAGGAATGTCAAAATTAGAACGCGATCGTGATAATTCTACGTGAAATAAAATATCGATTACCAGAAAGTATGTAATATACAACGGGTGTTAATTCATTTGTGGACAAACAATGCGTGACTCTTGTTGACCCAAGTTTGTAAAATAATTGACGTCAATCTCGCCGATTTCGTTAAGAACGCGTGGGTTTGTAAACATTGATATTTAATTCAAGCTGGATAGAGTTCAAAATTATTTATTGCCGCAAACCGGTACTCAAATGAGCGAATGGTTGTATAAAATACTTAAAAATCTTATGTGGAAACATTAAAATACTCGATCACGCGAAATTCTGCCTCAGAGTCAAATGTTCTTTTCTATTCACAAGATTAAAACTTATACAGTGGTAATCTGCATTCCCAAAATTCCTAAATTGCTTTGCAATGGATGCAAATGTGTAAACAAAATACACTAGATGATTGTTTGAATGATCATCAGACCAAGAATACCCGCCCATCGACCCCGTAGGCTGCATATATATTATTACTGACCTGCGGTAGGAGTACCGGACGATGAAATATTTTGCGAACTTTCTACGACATTCCCGAATGCCTCGGCGACTCATCGTATCGACTCGTCGTATCGTTAACTATAGTTTGCTTGGGTTGGGCTTTAGTTCAATGACGTTGGACTTAACAGTAGTTAGCGCCTGTTCCCTCGTCTGCATGTATCTCTTATACCGTGCAATCTTCCCTTTGATTTGAAAATCCAGTGCGTTTTCCCGCGAGTGTATGTATTTTTCGTACTCTGCAATCTTCTCGCTGAGTTGAATAGCGGTGACGCATTGAAGGTCATTGTCCTGTTCTAGCCATCTTCTTTCTGAATTCATGCCATCAATTTTCTGTGTTTGGATCTTAATCGTCATTTCTAGGTCAGCGTATGACGCCATTCTGAAAATAATTTGGTCAACTAACATGTAGCTTTTACCGTAGAAGTGTATGAAGGTTTAAACATTCTTCTCCTTCAACCTAGTCCTCTAGCTAATTAGTGCCACTACATTGTAACTACAAGGATTGCAACCTTAGCTTTCCCCTGTCATAAAGTCTGCCATTGTATATTGATAGCTTTAACATTAATTAAAACTGTAAGTTTTGATTAGTCTTTAAAGTAGTTCATGACAGCCATAATTTGGTGATCTGTGCATCCAGTGGGTAGAACTAGAGTTTATTTGTATTTGATTTGGATCATCGAAGCATGGATTTCCTAACTATATTTAGAGTGGATAGAAAAGAGGTCACGCTATCGCACTGCTAACCGACAAAAGTTATCAATGTCCTAACTTTGTTTTATGGCACTGATGTAACCACAACCAACATGTAATACAATCTCGTTAATAACCTCGCTGATACTTTGATTCTCCGTAAAACGATGGAAAAAAACACAACATTCCAAGGCCTAACCTATTTTTGAGTTTCTCAAACACCATTATATTTGAGTTATTCAAAAAACCTCGTCACTTTGGAATTAAGCAACCATTTCCTATCCTTAAGTGTCACTGTCAGTAAGGACCAGGCAGGGTCCACGGATCGAGGTCGGCCGATTCCCTCCAAACTTTCAGCATTTTTCCTCTATCAGGTAAGATAACGACTGGTGGTATTTTTAATAAAATAAAATAAATTTCATAGAATTTAGACCACCCCCCTAGTTTTTGGTGCTATTTTGGCAACGTGAGACGGGAGATTTGGGTAAACTTCCACGAATGATTTTACGCTTTTCGCATTAGCCTTATTCATTTATACGAACTGGACATACTTCCTAGCCAATAAACAGCTCATGTCTCCAATATAAACGAATTTGGTTGAAAATAACTTGCTTTGGAGTGGTTCCAAATATCATCACTTAGAGGCTATCGTAAGTAAGAAGAATTTTGGCAATTTTCAAAGCTGGTCTTCTCTAAAGTGCGGCAGTTTATTTCCAGATCAAAACTACTTTTTATTAGTCTGGCTTAAATTCTTTACAAACATGCAAACTCTCATTTGGCAAGGTAAAATCCTGTCGCGTGAGCTTTCTCGCGACTTTAACCTAATTTCCTAATTTGCATAATTGTAGATTTTCTGGGAAAAATTTCCTCTTGATTTGCGACATGTTGGAGGCGTTTATTGGCTTTTTTACTATGACTAAGAGAAAAATATAACTTTTTCCGGTAAGTGGCTATGCTTCAACCGCGTATTTTGTCATTTGGTGGGTCAAAATCCCCTCCCGTAAGCTTTCTTCAAATTTGACTAATTTGCATGTTGTCGATTTTTCCCCGGAAAACTTCGCGTATTTGTTGATATTATATTCAAGCGATGATGACCCTACACCTAATGAAACAAATTTTAAGTTCTTGTTTTTGAAACTATTGTTGTTTCGATCTTGTAGACGTTGACAGTCCACAACGAACATGATATTTCGCGAATCGAATTCTGTCATTTTAATAACCACGGACATGCAAATTAGTATGCCAGACAGACTCAAGATTGTGTTTTGTAAGTTAGTGAACAGTTTTGGAGACTACCAGAGTTATTTTTTCACCACATGTGATGGAAGGCAAACAAGTTGCCGAAATGATAGTCAATTCGGTGGAAGAGGAAACGTAATTCGAACATTAAGTAACATGGCTGTGCAAATTAGTGAGTCCAAACTTAATACACTGTTACGTAGTAGATTCCTGGCTGGGAAAGTGAAACAACGTTACTAAAGCTGATCAATCCGTGTTTATTGCTGCTGAAATCTTCCTCCTATTTCTTTAAGCACAGCTTTTTCGTCGATGAAGAAAACCCGGATTGGTTTTATCCATGATAGCATTTAAGCATGGAAACGGACAGCTGGCGTTTAGCAATACGTAAAAATCCTTGCAGTTTTCGTTTTACTGTGTTTACCAAAGCATTCATTCAGATTTCAGTCTTAAATTTCGTACAATTTACAAGTATTTATAAACCCTGTTGTGTAACGGTCCCTGCACCTATCTAAAAGGCCCCAGTAGAGAAGATGGGGGTAGAAGCAAAGAGATCCTCCCTAGTAAAACCATGTGACGTTATTTTTGAAAACATGCGCAACTCTCAGAAAATTTTTCAATGGCCTCAAAGAAAGTCTTTTTTCTTGACAGTGTTCCACTTGTGGTCAAGTGTAGCTGATTGCAGATTTCTTTCAGAACTGCCAGTTTGAGTGAGTCAAGGTTCTTGTTCTTTACAAGTTCGCAGATATTGCTAACACCCACGATGATTGGATGGCTTGCATTGGTCTACCCGTATCATCCATCACCAAACTTCTAAGGGTGTTAAGGGCCATTTCCGACTCTGCGGCCTCGATGTCTTCCTCAGGGATTTCCTCCGCATCAATACCCCTATGACGCAGCGTCGCTGTCTGACGTGAAAACAGGCTGCTGATTTGCTGCGCAGTCCTCCACTCTTCGGGCTTAAACGTGAGCGCTCCGTCTTCATTTCTGAGGGTCTTCATCTCCCTCGCTACCTGCACAGGATCGGCCTTGTTTCCAGTTCTTGCACCCCCTTCAAATTTCTTCATCAAGAAGGTCTTGATGTTATCAGTCATTCTGATGGGTCGTTTTGTTATCTTCAGAGCCCACCCCAATGGTCTAGGGTATCCTCTGACAGCGCTGCCACTATCCTGACCTTGCGATGAGGTTGATGGCTCATCCGGAGCAAACGTCACCCCTGTCGTAATTCCCGCCCATTTCGTCGCGGTCATCCATGGACTCGCAGTCAACCTCAAGACGGTGCTTACCCGTCTGCTTGCCTCTGCTTGGGTCTTGAACGTGAGGACGCATCCAGTCTCTTGGCAAGAGTAGATCTCGGACTGGTACCTGACGCTCACTTCCCTTGTGTGTAGCTTGACCAAATGGCTTTATCACCCTTAGCCCAGTCTCTCCTTGTGGTGTAACTCCAAGACCACTATATGGGATGAGGCGTCCAGGGCCGATGTCGTACGCTTTCCACACACGGATGCCACACTCCTCATACTGGAAATTGTTCAACACACTAATACCTGGTATCTTGCCATCTTTGTTTCTCTCCCTGGTCGTGTCCACCTCGACGACCGCTGCTCTGCACCATTTAATACCACCATGGGATTCTAGTGCTGTTTTCATATCCTCAGCAGTGACGACGTCGTGCCTCTCGTTAACCCAGCGCTTTATGTGTGCCTTCATAGCAGCAGTCTTCCTATCGCAGATGTCCTTACCAGCCTGTGGCTCTGAGAAATCATATCGCACTGGCCTGACACCGGATCTCACCCCCACTTCTCTGAGACTTAGCAACAGATGCCCATTGTGGTAACGTCCAGCGTTATCTGATCGGAGGTAGGCTGTTGTCACAACTGGATACTCCTGTTTGACTTTGTGCAGCAAGTCCTCTGTGATTGAAAGAACGGCAAAGCTATTTTGGAAGCAGTTGTTGAAAATGTGTACAAAACACTCGACTTCATGCTTGCTCTCCACTGTTGTTCTAGTGATTACCGCGCTGATATGCCAGCTTCTTCCCCTCTTGCCAAAAAAATCACTCATTTGTTCTCTGTATTACACAGGCAGAAACTTCATTGCCCAGTCCATTATGACAAGACACGAGTTCTCGTCTAACGTCTGGAGGATATGTTGCTTGGCTTCGTCCTGGTTACTTGACCGTAGCAAGTGAGCCTTCCAAGCCTGTATGTTGCGCACACACTCTGTGTACTCAAACCTCAGCCTACCCCTCACCTCTTCTGTCATGTCCGCTTTCTCTTCCATCTCTGCCACCTCTCTCAGTACTCCTTCCAGACTCTCACAGCGCTCACATTCGTAGCAGTGTTGGTGATCACATTCGCTCCTAACCTCCCATACACTACTGTCACTTAGTGCGTGGACCGTGCGGTGATCACCGCAATGTTCACCTCGTCCGATACGTGTCTTGAAATCATTCTTTAAGTACCTTTTTCCATCCTTTAGTAATTTCTGAGTGGCAGTCACGCTGATGCCCTGATCTGCTAAGCCCTTCAACATCAAAAATACCTGGTCAAATGCCTCTGTACCCTCTGCAGTGGTGTTGTCAAGTCCCTGAAGGGATTTCTGCATAGAGGCCGAACACACCTCAATCATTCGGTAGGGAGAAAGCTGGCTCGCTGGCTCGAACTCTTGTTCTTTACAATAGTCTAAATATTGTCTGATGATGCTTGAAGGGATGACGGTCCTAATGACCGCTGGTATGATAATCTTCTCTCCTGAGTCAAGCTTGAGAGTTTTTGTCCCGAACGCCACGTCCTGGACAAATTCTGGTCTGGAGATATATTCAGTGAAATGATCCACCTTTTCGTGCTCAATTCTTGTACGGAAACTAGGAATTTCGGGGAGCGGTTGGCCTTTTCCGGCTACTGTTGCATGCTGGCGAGCTTGATCAATGCGCCATTTGGAGAGCCCAGGGATCATCTCTTGAAGCTCAGCTCTTGAAAAGTCGTCTGCAAAGAGGGAGAGGATCTGTCGCTTTGTTTGCCAATGACCTGCTTGCCCATAGGCCTTGACTAAAATGTCGACAAGACCAGGGTTGGGATCAAAACGCTTGCGCTTTCCTTGGTTGTCTCTGTTTGGATCCAAATGTACCTCCGTTTGTAACGCCTTCCAAACCAGGCTTCTTGGCCGGGAGTGATGACAGACAATGAGGTCGCTATAGTCTCTTTAGCTTTGCGGATGTAATATCGCTGCTGGGTGTCAGAGACGTCGTCCCAGGTCGTGTTCAGGGTGGACATTACAGGGCTGTACCGGCCACCTGATATGCTGTGGACAGCTTCGTTTAATTTCTGCCGTTTGCTGTTTTGTTCCTCCATCTCGTCAACCCATATACTAATCTCTTCTTCTGGTACCGAGGCTTGGGACGAATGGGACTGCAAAGAGACTGTTTCTGACCCCTCACCAGTGCCTGAGACCTCTGCACACACCGTGGCTGGCATTGTGCTCTCCTCACAAACGGTATAAGGATAATTTATAAGGCTATGAGACAATGCAACAGAATCAAGCAATGCCTTTGTATATTTAAACGAGTCGACTAAAAGCTAAAAGCTCATTCAAATACAAAAACCAATGGCATGGGATTACGTCTGGCTTCCTTCCCTTGACATATTCCAATAAAAACTAAAATTTATGTACTGCCCATATGAACACGCACAAAGTAAAATACGCACCTTCGAAATAAAGTTTTCGTTTGTATTTACCAGTCAAGCCCACCCCGCAATTCTGAGGATTATGGCTGCGGTCTGGCTGCACTCAGTTTGCACTTACCCGAGCCGATGGGAACTGTGGCATGGTGAAATTGATAAATTTCTTCTGACAAGGTGGCGTTTACGAGGCGCGGTTTCTTTATAGTTTTCCGCGGTCCTCGATGACTTGGATACGAGCATGTGTTGCTCTTTCTGCCAGCCTAGTCTGTAGTTAATTTTTTTCTATGTCTCGGGCATATTGTCATTGATATTTTCTCGTTTTCGGTTGCAACAAAGTATCCAGCTCTATTCAGGATCAGGTCAACCTCATTAACTTTTTCGTCTACGGTGCGCTGTTGCCCTGAGCTCACCCCCAGGCCTAATAGATGTGCGGTTATGTCTAACTTACATGCCAACAGGGGTACAATATGCGACCCCGTGCCCTCCAAACTACAGGCAGAATCAGGATAACTGAACGAGCAAGTCAAAGTAACATTCATATTGCAAACAGCAACATCAGCTGAATTGGATCAGTGTAAAGGATCGACTACAGCTGTCTGCAGATGATAAGATAAGGAATGGAAAATTATCCTTCCTGAAGTGTACTTCTACCAAAAATCAGAACCGCTCCATATTTCAAAGAGTTTCACAAAATGCTCCGGTGAGGTATACTAAGCAAAGCCACTGTACTAATCTGAAAAAGTAATGTGTTGCTCTTAGGGCCTGATTACATGACGAATTTCAGCCCGGGCTGAAATTTCAGCCTGGTTAGCCGGGCTGAAATTTCAGCCCGGCTTCTGAAACAAATTCTCATGAAATCAAATTGGCGATTACATGAAGAAGGATTCGGCCCGGGCTGAAAATCCTAGCCCGGTTTTTCAAACCGGGCTAGGATTTTCAGCCCGGGCAAACGGACTGAAAAGTCTGAAAAAATCCCATATAATCGAAACGGAATTTCAGCCCGGGCTGAAAAGCAGGAAGTAAGATGGGTGCCGCTACGAAGTAGAAGCGATTTCAGTGAAATAAAGGCGATAAAATAGAGAATCTCTCTAATTTCGAAGCTTAGATGGGATATAAGAACATCGAGACAAGGTTAAACAGCACGAGGCTGTCGGGGAAGCCATGAACTCGGCAAGCTTGAGGACATATTTTCTTTCTATAAAAGTACGTCTTTCTGGCTGAGAGACAGGTTTCGTTTCAGTTCCATCATCATTGTAGGGTGTTACTATCCCAAAAAGTTAAAAATTGATCGCCAACAAATGGTCAAACTACGAGAGGAGCAATGCGCCTATTTTCACGATTCGTGTTCTCGGTGCCATTTTGATTCTCTGGAGACTTTTCGCACACAATTTCATATTTGGCGCCGAGGCTAATATTTCAACCCGGGCTGAAATTCGTTATGTAATCGCAACAAAATTTCAACCCCCCTAGCCGGGCTGAAATTCTCCATGTAATCAAGCCCTTAAATACCTGGAATGTGTCACAAATTAGTCAAGCGTGAAATATTCCGGGAAAAATTACAATTATGCAAATTAGGAAATTAGGTTAAAGTCGTGGAAAGTTCACCGACAGGATTTTAACTTGCCAAATGAGAGTGCGTATTTTTAAAGACTTTAAGACAGACTAATAAAAAATAGTTTTGATCTGGAAATAAACTGCCGCACTTTAGAGAAAACCAGCTTTAAAAATTGCCAAAATTCTTCTTACCCACGATAGCCTCTAAGTGATGATATTTGGAACCACTCCAAAGCAAGTTCTTTTTAACCAAATTAGTTTATATTGGAGATGCGAGCTGTTTATAGGCTGGGAAGTATGCACAGTTCGTATAAATGAATAAGGCTGATGCAAAGTACGTAAAATCGTTCGTGGAAGTTTACCTAAATTTCCCGTCTCGCGTGACCAAAATAGCACCAAAAACTAGGGGGGTGGTCTAAATTCTATGAAATTTATTTTATTTTACTAAAAATACCACCGGTCGTTATCTTATCTGATAGAGAAAAAATGCTAAGAGTTCGGAGGGAATCGGCCGACCTCGATCCGTGGACCCTGCCTGGTCCCTAGTGACAATGACACTTAATTTCACAGAGCTGAAATTTTAGGGTCGCAAAAAGCGTGTGCAGTAGATGGGCTGACCGATGTACGTGACAAATATTACAGCTTAATCAGGTGGTTTTGTTTGAATGAAAATTTCAAATGACTGAGTCTACATAATGTTTCATCGAAATTAGGGGCGGTTACTTACTCTCATTGGCTATTCGATAGTATTGAACCAAATTTATGGCAAGTTTCTCACTGAGGCAACAGCGCAAATTAGTTTTGCCCAATATTTCAAGTGGCAACATCTGCACTGAAAGACAGTTTTATAAACATTCCATCGTACTCCCTCGTGACCAAATTATGCTTGTCGAATAAACAACACACCAAGCCCACGCCAGTGCAAAATTTTCTTTAAATGTCGAGATATAAACGATGATTGCAAAGGTTGAGTGACACCATGATAGCGTTCAGCTGCAATTGTCCGAAGGATCTTTTGAAAAGACAGGTCAAATAAAGACAAAAAATGTTTGAACTTGCAGGTGGGAAGACCTGCTTTTCCTCCAAACCACAGTTTGCAGTATAAAGCAATAATGGAAAACACTCATTACCAGCGTTGAAGTAATCCAAACAAAAGCTTGTTTTTTAAATGTTTTATCTCTGGAAGGCAGTAGCAAGGAATGCCGGATGGATATTTAAGATACAGCCGTTCATAAAATTGTCATTCGCTGATTCCATTCTTGTCGTAAACGCGTTTTTGTTATTGAAATACCATTTTTTTTACCGTCTTTGCAAGTAAGCGTATGTTACAATTACGTTATATTTTAGACATGCTGTGTTATATTTCTGTTTAATTTTTTTCACTACAGTCAAAAGTTGTTTTATGCTCAAGTATAAGCACATTCTCCTCCACGGAGCTTTTCGAGTTCACATAGATACAAAATATATTTTCAAAGCTAAATTTATTACTCCTTAGCTTAAGACCAAGGATTACATACATTGTACCGCCTGGGTAGAGTTATGCTTATAAATCAAACTGTCGTTTTCCAATTATAAATAGTTATAGTTCAAGTATTAAATTATTCTTCCTTACTACCACGAATCTCTTTACCGCCCTTGATAAACAATTCTCTCCGTGAACGGCCTATGTTTGCTGAAGGTCGACGCGTCGGGATCGAAAATGAACAATGTTATGAAATTTGATTTTTCGTAAGCAATTTCCAAACAAAGTTTTAAATCCATTTCGAAACTTCTGGTTAAAGGTAAGATAAATGTATGGATTGAGTCCACTATAAGCAAATGCTATCACAAAAAGAGATAAAAATATAAAATCTGACTTATCTTCTACATAATCAAAATGGTAGAGGCTTTTTCCTGCAAAAAAGGGAAGGAAACACAGCACATATAAAACCACAACAGTTATCATCATCCGGGTAACTTTACTGGCTGTTTTCACGACTTCAGCTTGTCTTTGATTCTGATTGGTTCCTTCTCCTGGTACCTCACGTGACCAAAGTTTGCGACAAACAATGATGTAAAGAACTGCTGTTATGAAAAGAGGCAGGAAGACATTCAAAGAAACAGTCAAAATATAAAATGTTATCTGTTGTTGCGGGAAATGAATTGCACGACAAGAGTAGTCTTGTTTTGTTTTGTGCAAACTTCCTGTAATGAAGACTTCCACGAAACATGCAACGGACCAACTCCACAATATTATGACTATCTTTTTAAAATGTCGAGATAAAGGCGAGGACCGGAAAGGTCGACTAACGGTTGGGAGAATCCAGACTGAAAAGATGGCCGGAATAAACAAGTTCGCCAGAAATAACTTGCAAGTGATCAGACCTACAATGCCTCCGAACCAGCGCCCTCCCATAAGATGATATGAAATATGTAGAGATTCCATTAATGTTCTGTAGAGATCAGCGCACGCTTGATTCAAAATCAAATAATTGGTAGTGGTCTTCATGGAGTTGTCTGCTCGTATAATTTTAATGATAACTGAGTTGCCGAATAGTGACGCGGTCAATAAAACGACGTAGGCAGTAGATATCAGACCTGATATAAGCTGGATATCTGTCGTCCTCGCGGCGCTAGTCTCATTCCCTGTAAATAACAAGATTGAAAAATATCAGTGACATTCGCTGAAATATGACTGATTGACTTGGTTAATTATGGTGAATATGATGCTAAATATTACGGAAACCGGAATAAACGCAGCAGTAAGGGAAACAATTTATGCAAAATTTATTTCGACATCTACAGCTCGAGGCCTGAAACATGGACTACCGCGTCCCTTTTAAGGACCGACTTTTTAAAACATCGAACACGGCACTGCTGACGAAAGTTTACGTTAGAAACACATCTTACTAGTAGCGTAACATGGAAGAATAATCAAGTGAACACTAAGTCGAGAGTAATTATAAGCACTAAATTATTACCTGTAGATCGAATATCACTTCTTCTGTTAAGAACAGGTTGCATGTCGAGACCACTGCAATTTGTACCAAACTTCAACTTCATCTCACTCCCAAGAAGCTCTTTATATTTTACCTATAATTAAAAATCAGGCCAGCTTTAAAACTTTGTTGTAATCGAAAACCTCACCTTTGAGCATCCAAGCTGAACATCATAACATGATCACAGCTGGAAAGCGCGCCCAAGCATAAGTCAATTTCTTGAAAGGTGTACCTGATAATGTAAGACTATTGCAAACCTTTGCTAGAAAACAGAATGATTCTGTTTTATAAATTACTTTTTGACTGATCGACAAAGCAGGAAGAATACAGACTGAGTAACAGTGAAGCAAAATGTGGTACTATTTATGCCGTGCGAAGAAAGTGCGCTTTTATCCTTTAGCTTCAATTTTATCCATGGCCTTATAAGATGTATATTTTTCGCTGTTTTTGTGTATCTCTATATTACAACTTACATTATGTTATCCTTGATCCTCTTGGTCCTACCAGAGCCACAATGCTGCACTTTCGCCTAACTCTGAAAAAACTGCGTGATGCATAATTTGTTTCATTCTTTTGCTGGTTTTTCGTATCTGTTATCTATCCATCCTCAACGCAAAAGCCTGCTTTTTAACCATTGAATAGTAGTTTGAGAGACCAAATTTCCGTTTTTTATCAATTTGTTGATCTATAACTGTGAGAGTTATTAGGTTTTGTTTGATTTACAGGTTTTTTTTAATGAAAGTGGTTGGATGGCTCCTTTGTTTTGATGGACAAAGTGATTTGAACGTCACCAAAGAGGCGTTGTTTTGCTTTCTTTTAATCAAATATTAAGGTAAAAAAAGAAAATATTGAAAAGCAGGTGTTTAATGGGGATGGCCTTGTCACATTCATAGCTGAAGGCAATTGAATTATGGAGATTTCGCACCCAATGGAGTTTGCACCCAACTTTTGGAGCTCGTACCGAGATGTCGAGTTCGTTGAGAGTAGTTATTTTTATTTTGGGATCTGGCAGACTGTAATTGTTTTGAACCTAAACCGAGATTACATCTAGATATAGGCTAAGACAAGGTAGGGAGCGAACTCCGGCGGTCGACCTCTCAGAAATGTATGATGAGAAGAACTTGATTGAGTGCTCGATGAGAATCGATGTGATTGGATTTAATTAATAATATGGTTAATAATTTTATTAATTTACCACAAAAATTAAAATTTCATGCCAGTTGTGAATCAAAAGAAAGAAAAAACAATATGAAATAAGAGTAAGATTTTGATTTTCTAATGAATCCACGAGGGATTGGCAAGTTGCCTAAATTGCACTTTTTTGGACGAAGGTTTTTTTCCTTATTTTATCCAACCGTTTATAAGAGGGTTGTTGTTTATACCAAAAGCTAATAGACGTAGAAACCGAAATTGCATTGTAATTGTCACTGGGGTAACTCGGCTTCGGTTGGTCCTTGATTTCTGGTTCGCGGTCATTCGTTCTGGTTCCTCCGATTACTCTCTTACAGATGAGATAGTCCATTGCGTTTAAATGATGCACTATTTGATTATCATGCATCCGTTGATCAAGGAGTGCCCGGATGCAAAGGGACCCAAGCCGATCAGTAAACTTCTTTGATGAGTTTTTTACATACTTTTAAAATCATGGTTCGAAATGTAGTGGAGAAACGCTCAAGGATAAAAGAAAGTCTTCAGGCCCACGGAAACGTAGTACACGTTCGTCTGAGGTAATCTACAACAGCCCGAAAAGGCCAGGATCGTCAGCCGGCGGAGAGAGTGTTGAACGAGGAAAGTTAGAGCTCAAGGTTATCTGTCGTCCGGTTGGTTTTGTTTGATCAGCGTTTGTGTATTATCGATTGCTTCAAGTCTTAAAAGAGTGCTCCTCCTACAGAGCATTGCTGATGTGTTTAGTAAAGTATCAGATATTACATTTTAAAATCATGTTCTACACAATCTCTTCTCCTGCCGTTTCTTGTCGTCAGACACATTCAATTTGTTTGGTAATGACTGAGGATTCTACGCCTTTTCCTTCCCCTTACTTGAAGAGAGACGATATTGCGGCTCAGGTAATGCCGTTAGAGTGAAATGAATTAACTGCTTGTGACGTACGAGAAACCGAATGACGCTTGGACAATTGAAATCCTCCTTCCATGACAAAATAAATGTAACCCGGCGAAGAGTCTGTCGAAACTACGAATATTTTGTCTAATGAACCTCCATACACGAGACACAAGCGCAAGGCCACACTGTCAAATGGAAACCTACCGAAACTGACTGATAAGAATAAACTTAATAACTGATGGAAATAATTTTTTAAAAGCCCAGTTATGGATTAGCTATATTCAGAGATGGTTCCCACGGTAGGGGAAAAATTAACGCCCGGGCGGAGTGTGGGGGTATTCAGCGGGCATACTTTTAAATAAAAAATATGTTGTGTAAGCGTCACGGAATATTTAAGTACCGTTCACACAGATCTTTAAAGTTAATTACTTTATTTAGGTGTCATCAATTGTCATCAAATGACGCTTAAAGTGTGCATTCGCTCAATGTTGCACACCTGGTATCATTTTTACCTCTGTTTGCGAATTTATAATACTCAATTTTTTTTCCCCTCTTCTGTGCATAAGTTACAATTACGCCATTGCGGTGGATAGTCTGGCAAAAATCCATTACAATCGAGTGGTAGCATTCAGAGTTCTGCATTGATATAGAGCGGACAAACGTGGCCTTTTTCCGAGGCATACTGAAGTAAGTTGTTCTATCACTGTGGCAGCTGACTAAGGTTTAATTAATTTAACGGCAAAGAAAAAAAGAAGAGTATTTTCTTAGTTTCACTTTTAGGTTTACTGACATGGAATCGATATAATGTCATGCCGTGTTCAAAACAACTGGTAAGAGTTCAAGAATTTTACAAATGGAATTGAAACTCGTTTCAAAACAAAAATCTTGTTTAAGACAAATAATCTGGGGCTAGTTTATAATGCAATCAACTATAAAAATGGTCGCCAATGAGGGCAAAAAAAGAACGGCTGTGAGAGGACTTTGGAATAACTGACACCGAGGCAGTTCGCATGGAAATATTAGGCGCACCCGTCGCAGCCCACCCAGTCTTCTCCGTCATCATCTCGGCAAATCTTGCATAAATTCGCATTCCTCCTGCAGGTAAGATTCCTTACTAACGCGATCTGACAGAACAAAGCAGCTTGAATTCGAAGACGTGCATTCTTCGAGAAATTCTTTAAGATCACCCTCGAAAAAACCGATGACATAGCCATTTTCTTTTCTGTAATCATGCAAACGCAGACGGAGATATTCCTCGTCCACTTTGTCCGCCATATTTACATTTTACGCGGGAAAAGTATTCTCTATTTTCCAATTGCCCGTAATTCACTCTGTTTGCCCCCTAAATTTTGCATAAACTATTGTTGTGAAATGCTCTTGGGAATATGCAGACCTCCCAAGAGTGTTTCACAACAATAGTTTATGCGAAATTTGGGGGGTAAACAGAGTGAATTATGAGCAATTGGAATATAGAGAATGTCTTGCTACGTATGTACATGTGAAGTGTCCTTTAATTTTACGGGATCACTTACACAACGTATTTTTAAATAAAAGTGCGTCCGCTGAATACCCCCACACTCCGCCCGGGCGTTAATTTTTCCCCCACGGTAGAAGGTGTCTTTTATGTTTTTGTTTTTACGACTTATTGTCTTGAAAGCCAGTCATCTTCAGGCAATAACATTCAGATAATAACGGGATGTCGTCACTTGCATGAACTATGACGTCACACAACGAAATTTGTTTATAGCCTCAAGCTGTTATTACTGATCAAGCTATATATGTTGATCGTGTTTGCAGCAAACCACAAGGCACTTACCTCTATCAACAGCAAGATGTACCTTTGTAAGAGTGATCTTCTTAAGGAACGCTAGAAACTTTTCTAGTCTCTACAAAGAACACCCAGCCTGGAACATGAAATCAAGCAACGAAAAGCCTTCGCCGATACTGCTATCAAAGAGAAACGCAAGAAGTTTACTTGTTCGAAATGCGGTTGATGCGGCGACGTTAGAGAAAGAGGCCAGACTGCTACAGTCAAAGGAATTCTGAAGAAAAATTATTTTGCAAGAAAAATGAAGTCATTCTGCAAGGGCAGTCCAGAATTTTCGAAAGACAAATGTCCGCGGTTTCTTTGCCTGAGAAAGAATCAAACCCTTCTCGAAGCAAGGAAAAGTTGTCGTCTTTGAGACTTAGTCATTCTCTGATCACTCTTCCTGATATACATGCTGCACAAACAAAACTGGAGAGGCATTCAGAGAAAGACAGTGCCACGGACGTGGGACGATGGCAAGTGTCCTACACGGAGAACAATGGAGAAGGGTTTTCCACAGGGACTTGTCCCATAGAAGACTGGATAGAGTTAAGAAAGCGCAGGTATTTGCGGTCTTGTTTAAGGAACAAAGAAATGTTAGATGTCGAGCAATTATCTGACCAGTTTGTATAGGTAATCAGACGGTTTCGAGTTCCATTTGGAATTAATTTGCACGAGTGAGTTTTTCAAAAAGCTGAAATTGCACGAGTCAGTTCGGCGAGTGCAATTTCAGGTTTTTGAAAAACTCACAAGTCCAAATTAATTCCAAACTGAACGAGAAAAACCGTATGATTACTTATTAATAATATTAACATGAAAAACTCGCATGGAGGAAGTGCTGGAAGATCTTTCTCGAAGCCATTTTTTCTCATTCGAGAAAACTTTTTTCAAAGTTTTAGCACAAAATTTTCGTCATTATTTTACGTGATATCATTTTCTTTGAAAAGTTCCTATTGTCTTTCAGTCAATCATTATCCAGAATTACGATATGTAATTTGCACTGGTGTTACACTTTTTGCACTGATGTTACACTTTTTGCACTGGTGTTACACTTGAACTGCACTGCTCTTAGCCAATCAGAATCGAGTAATTTTTTCATGTATATTATTATCCCTGTAACAACGACTCCTCGCCGATTTATTGACAATTCTATTAGTAGAAATGAGGAAGGAAGCACAAAATGAAAATACTGCGAAGTTTGGGAGTCATTTTTAAATAGCGATTTGATGTCGTTTGCAGACATAGAAGACAGTGGCTCATTAGCGTTGAAAAACTATTCTGTTTCCTTTTATATCTTCCACTTACTCTGATGTTAGACACTTAACAGTAATGAACTATGTATGACCTACTTTGCCAACCTTTCCGTGAGGGAGAATAAATTTGAGTTTCTTGACTTAATCGATTAAATTCATAACGTATTTTGTTGTCTAATTACTCTGCAGTGAAACGAAAACAAAATAATTTCTAACTTACTCTAAGTAAGAAAACATCAGTCATATAGGAGGGGGCATCTCGTTTATTGATCAGACATAAATTGCCCTTGGATAGTTATTAACACAATAAACGTAGTAAACAAAAACACGGAAATTTACTAAAACGAAATTTCCAAAATGAGCTGATCAAAGCGGAGATGCCGTCGAAGTGACAACTCCTAAAGGATAAACTCCTTGAATATTAACTTCTTAGCATAATTGCGTAACCTGCATACCAAGGAATCTACATACCAGTACAAAACTATCTTACAATAACAACGTGAAAAATTATATTTATTTTGTCACTTCCAAGCTAGTTTGGCACTAATTATTGCTGGGTTTTTTGCACTTTATATTTTATTTCACGGAGTTTCATGAAGTCGTTATGCAGAGATGAAGTCAGTTTGTACTCATTTAAAGACGTATTGAGAAGAGAATGACAAAGGGCTTTGTAGGATATTGGGCAGAGCAAGTTAATCACAGTGACGATCATTAATCTTCGATTGTGGAGCGATTGGTAGACTTCTGTTGTTAAATTGTTTATATCTGACCACAATGATATTAGTCTAGCAGCATAGCGGACCTCCAGTGCTCTTTCCTGTCGTAGTGCAAAGATCAAACAGTGATTGTCTTTGTATGCTGTTAGCTGACTCTGAACATCGTTTGGCGAATGTTCGTCCCGGGGTCGATGCGGAATAAGTGACGTCTGCACGCAAGCTTGTGATGTACAAATCGATAGTCATCTTCAACTCCCAAAACAACTGTAAAAATGCTGGCCAAAAGGTTAGACCAAAGAATCTCAAAATTGCGATTTAAATCCCCACCGGCCTGCTCACGGGGGATGGGGAGAGTTGATGGGCGCATTTGGTTTCAACAGTTTAAGGAGTTTCATATTGAAGCATTAGCCATGTTAATCTCCACCGTACCCGGGGATCGTTTTTCCAGGCAGGCGTTGCTTTCAGGGGCGCAAGGGAATGTGTTGGTTATTGCAAGACCTAGCCAAGGTTGCCTTAGATTGCCCTATATTATACGGCATCAAGAACACCACGGGTAATGTTCGCTCGGGTAGCCAATCAGAGCGCAGGATTTGGCTCACCAGCTATAACCCTAACGTAACCCACAAGGTTGGAAACGACTTCCCTTGATCTTTTAAATCCCAATGAGCGCCAGACTAAGAGGCATTTGTTTCCTGCAGTTCGATTTGTTACTGGAAGTTTGGAATTTAAAGATAGTTTCATAGTCCAGGGTATGCGCAAGCTGGTACCTTTTCCGCTTTCTTACTAAATCAAATGTAGTTACGTTCTAATTCGCTTCGCTCAAGCGAACGTAAATCATTTTACCCTTAAATTCCCGTAATACAAACAAATCACACGAGAAATATGGTAGGATGCGCAAGCGGATCCAAAACAGTTTATTATAAGATAGATAGTTACTAACACAGAGTGGACTGCAAAAAAAGAAATTACAAAGTTGTTGTTGTTGTTGTTTGTTTGTTTTTTTACAATTTTTTACACACTACTGTATGGAGAAATTAATATACGCTCGATAATGCATTACAAACCTAAATACTTAGTTACTTGTAACCTGTTTTCAAGGCTTTCTTCAACATACATATCCTTGGCAGAATCAGATTTCCATCTACCATGTATTTTAAGAAGTCTTTCTAGAATCGAGTTACTACTATTACGTACCGCAGATGTAATACCACCGGATCTTAGACTATGAAGACCATAATCATTAGGGTTGAGGCCCAGCTGACTTAAGGTATCCCTTAAGATATCTCTACAAATAGTATAAGAAATCTTTCCACTTCTCAGGATATAGCTAGAACTACTACGGTGAAAAACAAGCGGTCTAAATAAAGGGAGAGAACTACATAAGTCAATACCAGATAAATCTAAATACCGTTGTAAAACACCAACAGGACAGTACTTAGACCTGGATTCACTTATAAAGACGAAATTCCCTTCCCTATAAACATCTGTCTTACTAGGAGGTACAAAGATTCTTATGTAATCGCTGTGAAATTCAATATGCTTAGGAACAATATTGCATAATTCGTCGTAACGAAAAAATCCTGCAAAAGCTAAAGAGCATAACGCAGCGATACGAAGATTCTTTAAATTAGCATCTTTCTTGTTATGAGTATCTAAAATACTCCTTGTGATGTCTGTGGTAATAGGCTTCTTTTTCATAACTGGCTGTGATTTCTGGCGTTTAGCAGATTCGATAATATTCCTGCAAAATTCACTATCTAAAGGATTACGATCCAAACTAGGGACAAAAGAATGTAGCCATTTAAGGGCAGCATGGGCTAAAATTACTGAGGAACTAGAGGTGCAAGACTGCTGAACTTCAAATAAATATAGAGAAACAACACTAAGGGGAAAAGGTAACTGCATGTTGAAATGTCCACTTTTAGACCACTCCAAGAACTTTCTAATAGCGCGAACGTATGCTTTAGTAGTTGTATCCGCCCTGGACTTCAACATAACTTCTAAAACCTCATAAACGTTGATTGAAGAAAATTGTTGAAAGCCTTTCCAGGAATTACTTGATAAGATTACCTGGAAAGACAAGAGCAAAACATATATAATAAAAGAACAAAAAAGAGCGGTATAAAAATCGATCATTGTTGGGACCAGTGCCACATAAGACGATAGACTATTGAATGGACCAGTGCCCCGTAAATCAAAAACCATTGGTTGGGCCAGCGCCACATAAATCAACTATACGCTGTTTAAGACAGCGCCACATGAAATGACAGACTATTAATTAGGCCAGTGCCACATAGATAAACAACATATTGCTTTGGCCAGCGCTACCAAATGTAAATAATCGTTAGGTTAATGGACACACCGTCCAATAAATTACTCAGTAAATTTCAATCTGAAGGCAATAATATTTCCTGTGAAAAGACCAGACCCTAAGAGCGAATTAAGGTTTCTTCCGCGGGTTAGAACCTCATTTCCGATATGAATACTGTGAGCCACAAGATAACTACTATACTTGTGTGTAATTAAAGGCCAAAGAGGTACAACGAGCGTACCAACGGCCCGCTGAGATTTCAAATAATGCAATACGCGTGGGACGATACCAACTGGAGGGACTACTAGGCAATTTTCTCCTCGAAGAGACTGAAAGAAAAAATCAACACCCGAAGTATTGGGGTTCCAAAACCTCGAAAAATATTTGGGGAGCTTGTGATTGTAATAATTGGCAAAACAATCAACACTATGCGGGCCCCACCGGCCATCAAGAAAAAGAAAAAATTCTTCAGTAATTTGCCAATCATCAGTATCAATTAAACGACTTATATAATCAGCTTGCTAATTCGAAGTGCGAGGGATCCATTGCACTTCTAAATGAATCCCCGATCGAATACAAATATAAAAATCCTTCGGGCCATCTTATGCAAACCTAATTTCATGCTGCCCACTTCAACAATCTTCGCAGCTGCTTGGCTATCAGTAAACCACTTAACGTGTGATCCTTCCAACACTGAGGCAAATGATTGCAATGAAAACTCAATAACAGACAACTCCCTCCACGTTGAACTTTGAACTCTCTCGTTCTCCGACCACATTTTGTGGCACACAAAATCATTGTTAAAGTCAATAATTGCTCCACCTCCGGTAGCACTGGCATCCGAATATACAAAAAAACTAGGATCTTTACTTACAAAGCAATACCTAGAGTTGATATTAACCATATTTTCCTTCCAAAAATACAGTTCTTCCTTGCAGTAATCGTCGAGACGGAATATAGAATCCCAGTTATCTTTGCACAAGGTGGACAAGACACAATGTCTGGTCATTATCCTGCCAATGTTACCAACTACAGGCCCGGTGGAAATAATTTGGCCTGTGAAGGAGGCCAACTCTCTGGCAGACACTTTGAAATCGGCTTCAATAATATGATCAATTGTATTGATGACCTTAAGAATTCTTCTTTCTACAATTTTTAAAGTACCCAGTGCAGAATTCCAGGTTATACCCAACCAGTCCAATACTTGGGTGGGTTCCCATACCGATTTGTCTTCGTTAACGACAAAACCCGCGTTATACAAATCCCCCCTTACAGCTAGGGCCTTAGTGCGACAACTTTCTCTATCCTGAACAATCGCCCAACCATCGTCCAAGAAGATGGCTATACAAAGACCCTGTATTCTCCAATACTTTTCTAAAGGCTTCAAAACCTTTGTGAAAACGTAAGGGGCAGAGGAAAGACCGAACGGGAGCACAGCGAAAACATAAAATACTTCATTAATGGAATCAGACGCCCGCCATGAAAACCCCAGAAAAGTTTGGTGTTCTTGTGCAATGTCGATATGGTGATAACCGCTTTTTAAATCAAAGGAAAACATGTACGCGTCTTTCGCAAAATAAGCCATAGCAATTTTCCAGTCCTCGTACTTAACGCTTTGCTTAATTAATGACTTATTGACATGGCGCAAATCAAGAATTAACCTCTTTTTACCGCATGGCTGTATAGAAACTGACAAGGGATTTACAACAAAAGACTGCTCATTAACCGTACGCACCCGACCAGAGTTAACAAGCTCAAGAACAGCTTGGTCCACAAAATCAGCATGAAGTCGAGCTGACTTATTAGGGACCTTAAGCATAGACGACGAAGAAGAAGACGACGACGAATAGTACCGCGTGAAGACTGGGACGGAACGGTCCGTTCACGGTGCGAAAACGGCGGGAAATCCGAAACTTAGCTTCGCTCGACGAGAACGTGAACGTAAACAAAAAATCACAGCACAGTAAATCAATTTTTCGTCGAGATGGTTTCTTTTCACGAGCTTCAAGAACTTTTTCTCTTTAGTCACGCTCAAGGCATTTTAGATGATGAAGAACTGTTGTTGTTGTATGAGGAATACTCGCCAAAAAATCCTGATTTTTGCTATGAGAATTTTGGAAGGTTTTCTCTGGAAGATATGAACGATGCAGAGTGTTTGGCAGAATTTAGATTCAGGAAGCACGACCTTTCACTTCTTGCCGAAGTCCTTCAAATACCAGACAGCTTTACGTGTTACCAAAGAACCGTATCAAGTGGAATGGAAGCGCTTTGTATTCTTCTGAGAAGATTATCTTACCCCTGCAGATTCAGTGATATCATTCCACGATTTGGTCGACCGGTTCCAGTGTTAAGCATGGTTAGCAACCAGGTGCTTGACTACATATACGATACACACGGTCACAGAATCACTCAGTGGAATCACCAAATTCTCTCTCAGCCCTTGCTGTAACTGTATAGTGACACTATTGCTGCCCAGGGTTCTCCCTTGGACAATTGTTTTGGATTTGTTGACGGGACGGTTCGTCCAATTTGCAGACCTGCAGAGCATCAGAGAGCAGTCTATAACGGCCACAAAAGAGTACATGCTTTGAAGTTTCAGTGTGTTGCCCTTCCCAATGGTCTGATAGGTCATCTATATGGCTCCGTAGGTAAGAAATGGTTCTAATAATTCTTTATTTTGTCATATATTTCTATATCATTCATGAAAACAGTTTTGAATATTTTTCTATTTTTCAGAAGGAAGGAGGCATGATGCAGGCATGCTGGCTGACTCAAGACTCCTTAATGACCTACAAGCTTTTGCAAACTCTCCTTTGGGGAATCCATACTGCATTTATGGTGATCCAGCATACCCTTTAAGGGTACACCTTCAAGCCACTTTCAGGGATAGAGCCTTGACCCGTCAAATGATGGATTTCAACCAGTCAATGAGCAGTGTCAGAGAATCAGTAGAGTGGCTATTCAATGATGTCACTAACTACTTCAAGTTTTTGGACTTTAAAAAAAACTTTAAAATTGGTCTCAGTAGTGTGGGTAAAATGTATGTGGTCAGTGCCCTACTTAGAAATGCCCTCACATGTCTCTATGCAAATCAGACATCAAGTTTTTTTCAGCTGGAACCTCTTTCCTCAGAAGACTACTTTTCTTAATAACCTTTTTTAATTACTTTTTGTGGTAACTTTGTAACATGGTGCCTGGGCATTATGTATAATATGTAAAATCACAGCAAATGAGAATTCAAAATGTGGTTTAATTTTACCAACATGCTTTTTGTACACTGTTACAGTAATGCCAGATTCACACTATCTGCAAAAAAATGCCAACACAACAGCATGGACATAAGGCAAAAAACCGATCTTCTCTTCAAGTCATTATCTCACTAAGCAAGTGAAGTATGATTTTTGTATTGAAATAAAGAAACAAGTTTCCTGCATCACAAAATCATGTTGAAAAACAGCGGAAAATATTTGTTAACTAAAATTTCAACATAGTTCAACAAAGTTTAAGTAAATTAATGCTCAACATAGTTTAGGTTTCCAAAAGAAGAGGTGCTAAGATTAATACTCCCCTTTTAAAAATGTAACATGTTTTAGAATAAATTTCCAAAATCTTGAGGAGATTTGTGATAGTCACTTTGTGAATGTAGCTTTTTCCAATAAAGCCATTAATGACTGATTCTGTTGTTGTACCATCTTCATCATTTCTAATTGCTGCTTGTGCATTTGACTCTGCTGATCCATCAACATCTGCTGTTCATTTTTTTTTAACTCCATTTCATCCTTCCTCAGTTTACTTTCTAACTCAAACTTCTCCTTGAGGTATTCAACAGCATCCGAACTTCTTCTCTTCCCTCTTTTACTGGGTTTTCCTTCTTCTGAATCTGCATTTCTTTTTTGGGTTTTGCCAAGACGTTCCATAGCTTGGCGCCTAACCTCTTCGGCACTTGCTTTCTCAATCTAGTGTTTTTTGGTGAGAGTGCCAGCTTGCTCATTCCTTTCCATGTCAGCTGCCTTTTCTTTGTCAAGAATCTCTTCAAGTGCTGCATCTAGCTGGGTCTCCTCACAGTCTATGCCTGATGCTCTTTCTTCTTCTCTTATTTTCTCCTTGTACTTCGTCTGCAAAAGGGTTAGTCGGTCTCTCACTGATCTCTTAGACACTTTGAATATGGGACTTGCAAGACTGTTAAGATTAAGGGCAATCTGCCTCCATACTTCACCCCTTTCTTTGCTGTTTTTGGGATGCTTGAAAGGCTCCTGGAGAAGAACTTCCCCACAGAGGGTTAAGTCATGGTCTTCTGTCCATTTCATAGAGTTGTTTCTGGAGAAGGAAAATGTGAATGTCTTAAAATTCCTTTTACACTTCTGAGCAGGCATTAAGACTAATCCTGCTTTAATTGCATATCATATGTTAATTGCATACACCATGACAGTTAAATCTAAATTAGTGCTAATCAGGCTTACTCTGCCCTGCAATGCATGCAGTTTAGCTTATATTCGTTGATACAAGCAATCCCCAAATTTAAAATTAGGAACGTTTCAAGTCTGCGATCTACAGGACTGTTATTTCAATCTCTTGGAATTCGAGCCTGCTATAACGACGTGGCTTTTTGCTTCTGGGATTTATCGCTATATATATATATATATATATATATATATATATATATATTAGAAACAACTTTATCTGTTTATTACTAGACAAAGCTTATATGTTCAGACAGATCGAGCAATGAATAAAGTTGAACTTGATAACTCAGTCAATATTTATAAAGCTGCAAATGCTCTGCTTTTATTCTCGAGGAACGCTGCAGAAACGATAGACTGAACCACAAATTTAACCGTCCCGAAGCGACTGTTATTTTTCACAAGGAAATTAAGCTCATCATGAACGATCCAATTTACTAAGACTTTAGATCTTACCCTGACGCAACACCGCGGCAAAACGTATGCGCATGCGTCAAGTTCAGCATTTCCGGTTTGCCCGTGTTGTTCGGTGGTTCAGATTAATTTTGTTGTTCGCCTCGCGGTGTTTAAGCTTGTTGTTGTGAATCAGCAGCCACAGATGAAAGAAGAAAGGACCACAAATACAAAAAAGGTATGTAGACAATAACTTGTTGCAATTACTGGTCCTGGAAATGTTCGTTGGACCCTTTAAGAAATGCTCCGCAGTGGCCGTCATTACTGATTAGTAAGCCTTTTGTCAGTTCGTGTTGTACATACGTACATTTATTTGATAAGTAGGTTTTAAAAGTATGCAACTGTACAGCTGATGTGGACCTACTACTACTAAGTCTGGATAAGGAAAACAGAAATTTGCAATGCAATCGTCATAATACTAAAAATAGTGTACAATAATGGTTAAAAAGAGGGGTCAAATAATTTAAAAACATCTAAAGTTGGGTTCTTCTTCTTATTTATGCCTGTTTTTTTTTTTCCAATTTGTTGCTTGGACTGCTACAAGATTATATCCGTTGAAAAATTTTTTCATGGTGACAGAGAAGGTTCGTAAGTCTATTCGTTGTTTATCGATTTTATTTAGCCTATAATACTACGAATTTCACAATGGAAGTGATCTCACGATTTCAACTTGTGGAGCTGATCACGAGAAGCTCACTTAAAACTCAAGCTACATGTAATGGTCAAGCACCTGCATGAAAATACAAATTTTTGGTTTGGAAATAAATTTCAATTTTACTTTCAGAATTTCATGATTACAACAGCGGCAAGATTGCCTTCTTTGGTGAGCCATTCTAAATAAAATGCCAGAGAACTTTGAGGTACCATTGGATTTTCATTCAGGATGGATAGGTCAAAGGAGTCTTCAAGTTGTACATTGCCAGTAATAAGAGGCAGAACACCATTACAGAACTGTGTAGTAACTCACTCATTTGAAACAAATTTATTAAAATTTAAAATCATTTCAGTGACTTATATGATTTTCTATGTTACAATAACATGTTTCCTTTATGCGCCACTGTTTTGCTAGCCTATCCATATGTACACAAAAAGACTGTTCAACTAACCGGACAAGTTTTTAATTCACAGTATTTTAAAGTTATAGGTTTCAGATTTTAAACTACCGTACTTTAAACTCACTTGAAGTACATTTGAAATCTGAAAGTTTACAAACATTGGCTTCTCCCTGAGGAGCCTGCTTTTTTGACCATCCACATCCCTTCGGCTTGTGCTGAAACCTCAAATTCTTCCAGAATTGATAACATCTCAGAATGCCCCATGTTGCTGGATAAATAATCCCTCTTCTCTTTGAAGTGTATTTGTTTTCTGAGATCTATAAAAAGAATGGCATTGTTGCAAGTTAGTTCACTGGAACTACTTTTATGTCCTTACCTTTCAAGGGGTTAAATGTGAAGAAAGGTAAAACATTTAGTAATTTTACTTCATTATATAATAGAACTGACATTTATATTGGGGTAAAGCTGTGTCTGCTGTTGTAGTTAAGAAACATGCAATAATTATTTAAACAGACTTTTTAAACTGAGTGGCCTTATGGTCTTCCAAGGAGACCTGTATTTTAAATACAAATAAGAATAAAACAGGGCGAAGTACGTGAAATATGCTATTGTGCACAACAAAACAAGAGTTCTTTTTTCCTCTAATACACGGTGTTCTTCACTCAATCTTGGATCTTCCCAGAGAATAGACTGCAAAATGACATTGAAAAGACCAGGTGCAGTTTTGTCAGCAAACTCTTTCATCTGTCCAGGAGCATCCAGTGGCAAGGCATCACTGCTTTCATAATGATGTTGCAATGATATTTAAAATTTTCCGATCAGCTGGTCAAATGAATTTTCTGAAATTAATAGAAAAGGTAAATATCTATTTTACTAATTTAAATAAATTATTGAAATAATTTTATTTATTAAATTTAAATATTTAATTCTCTGCTTGTGTCAATCACTGTCATGTATTGGTCTTAACACATCCTCTTACTTATTGGATTGCACAAATACAATACCTGTATCAGAAATATAATCTTGAAATGGTGTCTGTTACCCTTACCGGTCACCTAAACAACATGTTATTTTGATTGTTACCTAAGTCACTAGTCAATATTCGAACAAAAATAATTATCAGTTTTCCAAATCATTGAAAGGATGAGACTTGAATAGTTTGTGGCAACTCTGACGCAGCATTTTTTTTCTTGGCCAAGAGACTCCTCAGATAACTCTTCCAAATCATTGCCATAATAATTGAGAAGTCCTCTAAATCCTTCTCATTAGTGCTTATGACTTCAACTGAATGATAAAACTTATGATATTGTCATTGACCATGTGCAATACATGTAAATAATGATAATCTGTTTGAATGAGTTTTGGTCAGATGGTGTTATTATAGTGTGCCATGGATTATCATGATGTCAAACAATTATCCTTCAAAATACTTGTATCTTGTATGTCTTGTATCTTTACATTTCAGGTAAGTGATACTAACCTGATAGTTGAGTTAAGTCATGGATTTCTGTTGTCATCCTGTTACAAACTGTTTTATCCATTGTAAATTCACAATAGCAATTTATTTTTACCACCCCAAATGATGTTTGTATTTCTGCCATGGATGTTTGCTGGCTTTTTGGGTACTGCAGGTCTATTCCACAAGCCTCTTCTAGAAATTTAAGTCTTTAGAACAGCAATTGGAAATGGTTCTGAACTTTTTGGAGGCCTTCACTACTGCTGTGTTGCTGCTTTAAGTTCTTGTGTAGTCCTAAAATTGGTAAATTGCAAGATCTAAATAAAAAATTTAAAAAAAAATAAGAAATAAACATATTAGTGATGAGTTTGTTTGTATCCAGATACTGAAAATGGATGTCCAAAAAGCATATCCCCCCACTAATGAAAAATGGAGTAGGTAAATTTTTAGTGAAATTTTTCATGAAGTGGGTGCTCATAGGGTTCCTGGACACCCCTCTAACTGAATCCTTGGTGTGGAGACAACATTGCAGTACTACTGAATTTCAATAAGTATATGTGAAACTGACATTAATTTTAGACGATATTATTGGTGCAATTTTATGGGTTTGGTCTTAGGAAAGATAAGTTTGTCAAGTGGCATAAAGTTCTTGTTTTGCTGTCTTTAAAATTATTATTTTTCTTTAAATTTGCTTGGCAGTTAATTTTTCAAAATAATATTTCCCAGCTTCTGTGCTACCTTTTTCTTTCCATAATATACCAATTGACTGAACTGCCTGAGGTGGCTTTTTGCTACCTGCACCCCAACAATTAAGTTTAGTGAAGCAATTGACAGTACTGTACTGTAGTCAAGAAGAGTAAAATAAAAATGTGAGGTACATTAATGCAAATAACACTCCAACATCAGTAGTGCGAGATAATTTTATAGGTACCTTTTGAAGTTTGTCATCTGAGGTCTGTTTATTTCCATCTTAGTGGAGAACCATACATGCGTAAGACTTGGATCATTTAACACAAAATATAATTAAATTTATAATGAATTTTTTGGTATCATGTCTATTTTGCCCCAAATTTTACAAAATTTGATACAAACAACTTGTTTATTGTTGCCACAAAAATCTTTGAAAGAGTATGCTTTCCTTTTCCTTAATTTCATTTAATTTGCTGGTAAGGATATTCCGAAAATCCTTGCAGCAATCCAAGGCAGTGCGAACCTGCGTGTCAATTATAATTAACCGATGTCTAATTAACTGGCCTGCCAGTAGTTCGTAACACCGGCGGCTTCTAGTCAGGATGCGAGGTAAACCTTGTTTCTTCGTCCACTCTGGTACAGCATTTGTAGCACCACCTTGCACCTGGCTTGTACCCATGACATGTTGCTCCTATGGCATCCAGGACTGCAAAAAGTCTTGCAGGAATCCGCTGTTTCCTGACGCCTCGCGAATGGTTTTCTCTAGGAACCGAACATCTGTTGTTGCTCGTCCGTATTTCGTCCCAGTGAACACGGCAAACTGTTGAGCCCACTTGAGTTCGGCAGCTCTGGTTAAATCTTCAGACAGAAAATATCTTTTGCCGTTACATTTACGGCTGCTTTTGTTGGCTTTCCCACATTTTTCTGCGAAGGAACCGCACAACCAAACCAACGCAACAAGGAGAACTACGTAAAAAAAAAAATGCTCTTGTCGAGCACGAACGCGCCCGAAATTCTCTCATATTTTGTTGTTGGTGCAAACACCAAACCCCTGGGTGCAAGCGCTTGAAACTCAAATGAAAAATAAACTTTTCAACGAGACAAACCTTTCCCCTACTTTCTTTTGCTAACTCTTACTTTTTGTTTTCAAACTTCGCGGTACGAGATTTTATCTTGTTTACATTGGATTTTAATACGTAACCGGAAATGCATAATTTACCGGAAGCTCAAATTTGTACTCATGCGCAGTGCGTTTTACCGCGGTGTTCCCTGACGCGGGAGTTTGACACGCCATGTGCAGTTCCTGCAAAAGAAGTTTACAGAGGCTAATTACTTTAAGTTTGAGCTAAAAAACAAAAGAAACTTTCGTATACTAAATTCAAACCCTTGATTGCTAAGCTTTTGCTCAATTAAACCTCTAAAAGGCTAAGAAATAGACTGACAAATACTTACGTAGAGCAGAGGACGGCAACACAGCTTTTCTCACGTTCTCGACGTTCGGTGGACGACGAATGACGTCAGCGAAGACAAGACATGACATGCGCAGTATCATCTTGTGGTTCAAAGTTACTTCCGGTTCGTACTCGTCCGCCGTTCTCGTCGTCTATGCTTAAGGTCTCTATTATTTCTTAGCTTTACGGCCAACGGAAAACTGATGAACGGCAGCCTGTAGCCGTTTTCAATAATAGACAAAATAAAATCCGGAGCACATATAGATCTCCAGAAACCTAAATTATTCTTCAAATTACCCTTAACACTTAATGAATGTCCGCTTTCAAGTTCGTAATTCTGTGTAATTTGATCTACCTGCGCCAAGTCATCTTCATTGCTTTGGTTGAGTTGATTGGGCTGCGGTTGGCTTGTTGTAGGAGATTCCAGGGCAAGAATTGTAGCTAGGGGACTGGTAACTTCCCGGCCAGAACATGGATCTACAGTCCTTGGCCCAGTGTCCAAATTTGCCGCATTTGAAACAGCGAAAGAAGTCGCCAGAAGCGGCTCTACGGCCTGAAAGATAAAAGCAATGACGAAACCTGTAGTAAACGGGAGGGGGGTGGGGGTGGGGGGCGTAAACCAGAAAGATGAATAAACTGTATGGAACCGCGAGCGTGAATGGTACTCAAGAGACAGCGGAGAGTATAAATACTAATAACTGGCCAATCAGGACATCCATGCAAAACAGAATGCACAATAGTGGGTGCGGCAGATGTGAGACGAAAACAACTGCGACTAATTACTTGGTATAACAGCGGAAAATACATTTTTGTGCGACTCAGAAATCCCTTCTGAACCCACGCGCGGGTTTTCTCAGTACTGGCATCCGGTGTAGATGACACGAATAAGTTTAAAGAGAACAGCTTTACAATATATCTTTGTTCTTTCTACTACTCATTAGCGATTTTCTATGTTTTTGCGTGTTGCCATCGCCACATTTATGCAACCGGTTGTTCTTCTTATCACCTTCAGCCATCTCATTTATGACCAGGTATCGCATAAGGCCTCTCCATAGCGCTTCTAGTCTTCTCTGACTGCTGCAGACAGAGCATGATTTCCAGGCCGCCCCGTTCCTTTCTTTCTCTACTGTAGGACCTCCAGGTGGTTATATATTCTAATTATTTGTCACCTACACCGCTTTTTATACCACGCACAGTGGAATATTTTCTTTACAATACCTGACGATGCCGAAGATCGACGAAAGCTTGGAATTAAAAGAATAACAGCTACTCAAGGCCTCAATCCAATCGTCTATTTAATCAACATGCTACTGAAGGACAACTCCAAACGTTTACTTTTCGCTGACTGTTTAGCTTTCCTGAAAAAAACTAAATAAGCAGTTTCGACGACCGTTTTCCGTTTCCCGTTTCCAAGAATGGGAGGAAAGAACTAACACTGCCGACATTTTACAAAGACACCGTGAATAATAGCAATAGAACATCACGAAGACCCTGCCATCGGTTATGGATAAACTGCTTTAGCCGATCGCGAGATAAATAGAAAGATCCAACACACTACATTCGCTTCTTAAAGAAAACAGCTATATCTTATGCTATTGGCACTTGGCCGCGGACGGCCTTAGACACATTCAATGACCTACTTTTGTAGCTTTTTGTTGTCATTCTGTACGTGCCTCTTCTGCAGAACAAATAATACTAATAATTGTTTTTTTTAGTGTTATGAGAGATAATGAAATCAACAGATGCCACAAGCTGAACCAATAGCAATGATAGCAAGAAAGGCTGCTACAGAACAAATAATAATAATAATTGTTTTTTCCCGTACTTTCTACTAAAGGCGACATAAGCAATGGCCAAAGTTCCGCGTGAAACAGCGTAGCTTGTGATCATAGTTAGTGGTAGTATTCCCCTCCACTAACTATGTTGTGATTAATAACGTTTTTGCAATACTCCAAGGATCTTTGGAATAAAAAGAAATATAACAGCAGACTTCAGGATTGTTTGAAACTTCTTGCCATCATTGTTAGGTCAATATTAATACACGAAGGAATTCAATGTGCTAATCATTCCTCCTTGGCAAACAGACAGGTTAATATATAATCTGTTGTTGTTTCCCAGAATAGAGTATTATAATGCGTGGGAATACGTGACGTCATAGATTAGGCCGGGCACGTCCGCCTCTCCATATAAACACTGTCATTTCGAATTATTCTTAGTCTGTGTACAAAGCAGTTTCTCCCGGCATCTGTTTGTGGAGTTTTTGAAACTTTTTCTGTGGAGATGTCCGCTTTCAATTCTTCACCCGAATTAGTTTTGTCTAAGAACTGTGCGAAATATCTACTTGCAAGAAATGCCGGTGAGAAGGCACTCTTTAACAAACAGTCTTGGTTGATAGACAAAGCCAAATCGAAGGAAGAGAGAGCGTTTGGCAGAGAAAGGGAGCGGCTTTTACAACGCCGTCAATCAAGAATGCAAGAGATCGGTCAAACACCTCAGCCTCGCGAAAGAGTGAGTGTGGTCCAAAAGATTTCAAGAACTGAGGCTTCGGAGAGCGATAGATGGGAGGTACAGAGTGACACACCATGTTACAAGACACAGCGAAGAAAACAAGGAGTCTCGAAGTCGCCATTGTGGTCATCTGATGAATCTCTGTTGCTTTCAGCGTCCTCAGCTGATCGAACCAGTACAGTGAGGCAAACGGCCATGTCACATCAGGCTCAAGAAAACAGTCCGAGAAGTTTGCGGTCTTTGAGTTGTGTTCTTCCACCCATTTCACTTCAACGAACAAATTCTGTTAGAAAGTAGAAAAGAGATTTGTGGATGGATACAAGCAAAGAACCCAGGACTAAGATATTTAACGAACCTTGACTGAGAGAATTCATAGCTCCTATTATATTTTAAGTGGAACATAGGAGATGTAAGATATATAAGTCATATATATAACGAGGCTCGAATCATGGGTCAAATGAAAGATTGTAAAATGTTTTTATGGAGTGTAAATGTAGATTACAGAGAGGAATGATGTCAAAATTAGAACGTGATCATGACAATTCTACGTGATGCAAAATATCGATTACCAGAAAGTATGTAATATACAACGGGTTTTTATTTATTAGTGGACAAACAATGCGTGACTCTTGTTGACCCAAGTTTGTAAAATAATTGACGTCAATCTCGGCGATTCTTTAAGAACGCGTGGGTCTGTAAACATAGATGTTTAATTCAAGCTGGTATAGAGTTCAAAATTATTTATTGCCGCAAACCGGTACTTAAATGTGCGAATGGTTGTATAAAACATTCAAAAATCTTATATGAAAACATTAAAACACTTTATCACGCGAAATTCTGCCTCAGGTGTCAAGTGTTCTTTTCTATTCAGAAGATTAAAACTTATACAATGGGAGTCTACATTCCCAAAATTCCTAAATTGCTTTGCAATGGATGCAAATGTTTAAACAAAATACACTAGATGATTGTTTGAATGATCATCAGACCAAGAATACCCGCCCATCGACCCCGTAGGCTGCATATTGTTAATATTGACCTACAGTAGGAGTACCGGACGATGAAATATTTCACGAACTTTCTACGACATTTCCGAATACCTGTTGACTTATAGCTACTCATGTTACTGAGTGTATGGCTAACTCTAATTGTAGCTCTGTCAATGGCCGTGATCACATCATCACCGTTAATTATAGTTTGCTCGTTGCCGGCTCGGGTTGGTCTTAAGTTAAACGGCGTTAGACTTAACAGTAGTCAGTGGCTGTCCGCTCGACTGCATGTAACTCCTATACTGTGTAATCTCCGTTTTGATTTGAAAATCCATTGCCTGTTCCCGCCTGTGTATGTGTCTCTCATACTCTGCAATTTCTCTCAGATGAATAACTGTGGCGCGTTGAAGGTCATTCTCCTGTTCTAGCCATCTTCTTTATGAATTCATGCTATCGATTTTCTGTGTTTGGATCTTAATCGTTCTTTCTAAGTCAGCGCGTGACGCCATTCTGAAAATAATTTGATTTATTGGCATGGAGCTTTTACTTGGAGCTTTAAAAATTCTTCTCGTTTAACCTAGTTAGTGGGAGTTAGTGCCACCACATTGTAACTAGAAGGATTGCCACCTTAGTGTCTCACTCCGCATCATAAAGTCTGTCATTGTATATTGATAGCGTTAACATTAACTAAAGCTACAAGTTCTGATTAGTCTTATAAGTAGTTCATGACAATCACATATAATTGGCTTTACATTTGCCCATGCAGCCAGCGGGTAGATAGAACTATAGCTTATTTGTTTCAGATCATCGAAGCATGGATTTCCAAGTATATTTAGAGTGGATAAAGAAGAGGTCACGCTATCGCACTGGCTGACTAAACTTATCAACCTCCTAACTTTAGTTTATGGCCTGGATATACGTAACCAGTATGTGATATAACTCCGTTAATAACCTCGCTTACTTTGATTCTTCGTAAAAGCATAGAAAAGACAGCATTACATGATAATAGGGGAAACTAACCAAGCCCTAAAATATTTATTTGAGTTATTCGACGAGCCTTGTCGCTATGGAATAGGCCACGTTCGGTATATCAATATTCTAACATGGCTCCGCGGATTTCAGATCAAAATTGTGAATTTTTTAAAGGTCAAATAAACAAAAATTTAGACATGTTTTCATTCGAGTCTACTGTGTTCATTGAGTTTAAAATAAACATATTCTGAAGTTTCAAACGAATCGAACGAAGCATTGCGGAGATATTGGAATGTTAAATTGATCACTGTTTTTTGTCCTTCATAATCGTAGAGCGGTCGGGAAAATTGTCGGATATCAATTGTCGGAAATAAAACCTGTGACGTCACTGTTGGTGAGCTCAAGAAATGCGGGAAATTTGAAACTGTTTTGGTTCCAAGTTCACAGTGAACTTCAGAGGAAAACCACTCTGCTGCCTTTGTAATTATATCTGCAAATGGTTAGATGTTTAAGTCTTCTCGGATAAGGACTATAAATCGTAGGCGCCGTCTCCTGCATCTTCATTGTTACATGCCAGTAGCAGGGGACGTTAAAGAACCCACACACTTATCGAAAAGATTAGGGCACGTAGTTCCCGGTGTTGTGGTCTGGGCTTGTCTCACGAGTTGGTGCTTAACATAGGTTCAACCCTATTGCACTTTCCCCCTTAGACAGAATCGTCCAAGAAAAATTGCTAAATGTACTCAAAATGTAAAGTTAGCACTTCCAAGTTCACCCAGGACCCAAAAGCTAAAAGAGAATGGCTTATAAAAATAAAAAGAGAATGCTTTACGCCCTCGAAGCGTTCGCAAGTTTGTGCAGAACACTTTACCGAAGACAGCCTAGCACAAAATCTTATAGTAAGGAGTTTTTGGGACCCTCTTTCATGCTTCGTCAACTTGTACTCAAGAAAGACGCGGTACCGACGATTTTTAACTTCACTATGGAACGTTGCAAGCCGGCAATTGGACAAGAAACAACGAAAAACGAGCGAATAATGCCCGCCAAAGAGCGGGCGAACTCCTCGGCCATTTCCCAAGTAAAATAAGGTTTTGGATCTACGAACAACTCACTGATGCAGAAACGCAGCAATGTTCAAGACAACAGTGACTTCACAAAGCAGTCTCAGTCCCATTCCTTTCGTTAAAGTGCGCGGTCATTTTAAGAGGCCATCGGCTGTCTTCGTACTTTTAACTTTTTTAGTTATTTACACCACTCAGAAATAAAAATTTCCGCGTAATTTGCCTTAAATGTTCTTTTTTTATAACGTTTCGAAACTATAAAATGGCTGAAGTAAAGATGTCTAAATTTTGGTTCATTTGACCTTTAAGTTTCTTTTGTCTCTCAATTCCCAAAAGAGACTTGGATACAAAGAAAGCAACACCAAATATAGACGTTTGTCCTGAAAGCCTCGGGAGCCACGCTAGAATATTGATATATCGAACGCGGCCTATTGATCAGCTATTTCCTATTCTTACCTTCACATGGCTTCAATTTTAGGATCGCAAAAACGTGTCCAGTGGATGGGCTGACCCATGTACGTGACAAAATAATCCAGGAATAATTAATGTTAAAGCACAGTCAGGTCGTTTTGAATGAGTCTACATTATTTTTCATCGTAATTAGAGGAAGTTGCATCCTCTCAGTGGCTCAGTGGTAATGAACCAAATTTTTTGCCAGTCGCTGAAGCAACAGCGCAAATTAGTATTGCCCAATATTTCAAGTGGCAGAGCTAATCTTTCACGGCGTCAGGTCTGTGATGAAACACAATTTTATAAACGTTCCACTGTATTCCCCCTTGAACAAATAGGCTTATCGAATAACCAACACACCAAGCCCACGCAAGTGCAAAATTTTCTTTACACGTAAATGTCGAGATATAAGCGATGATTGCGAAGGTCGAGTGACACCATTATAGCGTTAAACACCAATTGTCCGAACGAAATTTTGGAAAGGCAGGCCAAATAAAGACGAAAAATGTTTGAACTTGCAGGTGGGAAGACCTCCTTTTCCTCCAAACCACAGTTTGCAGTATAAAGCAATAATGGAAACATTCATTACCAGCATTAAAGTAATCCAAGCACAAGCTTGATTTAAGGTATTTGATTTGAGAGGCAGTAGCAAGGAATGATAAATATTTGAGATACATCCATTCATGAAATTGTCATTGGCTGACTCCATGCTTTTGGTAAACGCATTGTTCTTACAAAAGTATCATTTTTTAACCGACTTTGCAAGTAAACGCACTGATGCTTCCATTGCTAAATCTTTTTATTCAACTGTAAATACAGTCGAACCTGCCGTAAGCGACCACCCAAAATGTCAAGCCTATGTGGTCGCTTACGGGACGTGGTCGCTTACGAGAACTTAGAGCTGCATATTGGGTCAAAATGTTGCCTCATTAGCACATGGTAATTTTAAGACATTTAGGTCGTCTCTTTTAAGACTGATAGAGTACAGTGTATGTGCGTTTTATCTTTAAATTTTCAATGTTTTATTCGTGTAAAAATCAATTTCGAGAAAAAATCCGATACTACCCAGGAATGCAATATTGTTACAACACCTTATTATCCAATTTTCGCACTATTATCTGTCAAGTGGTCGCTTACGGAAGGTTAAAAACAAAACAAAATTTCAAACTTTAAGCTCTAAAAGTGGTCGCGGTCGCTTACAAGAGGTGGTCGCTTACAGGAGGTGGTCGCTTACAAGAGGTTCTAAATATAGTGATTTCACTAGGAAACTTTTGGTATTTTGGAAAACTGGTCGCTTACGAGAGCTGGTCGCAACCGGGGGTTCCACTGTACGCCAAAATCAAGAGATATCTCTTGACTAAAATACAGTTACGTTATATTTTAGTCATGCTGTGTTATGTTACTGTTGCATTTTTTCCAGTACAATAACAATTTTTTTTTGTACTTAGAAACGCACTTTTTGTCCTCCACGGACAATTTCGGGTACACAGTTCATAGCCGGATTCAATATATATCACTTTTCAGGTCACATTTATTACTCCTCGACTATATACATTTTTAATTATCTGGACAGTGTTATGCGTGTAAATCAAATTGTCGTTTCCTCATATAAATCGTTATTTTTCAAGTATTAAATTATTCTTGCTTATACAGCTATGAGTCTCTTTACCGTCCTTGATAAACAACTCTCTCCGTGGACGGCCTATGTTTGCTGAAGATCGACGCTTTGCGATCGAAAAAAAACAATATTAGGAAATGTGATTTTACTTAAGCAATTTCCAAACAAACTTTTAAATCCATTTCGAAACTTTTGGTTAAAGGTAAGATAAACGTATGGATTGAGCCCACTGTAGGCAAATGCTATTAGAAAAAGCAATAAAAATATAAGATCTGACTCATCTTGTTCATAATCAAAATGGTAGAGGCTACTTCCTACAAAAAAGGGAAAGAAACACAGCATATATAAAATCACAACAGTTATCATCATCCGGGTAACTTTTCTGGCTGTTTTTATGGCTTCAGCTTGTCTTTGATTCTGATTGGTTCCTTCTCCTGGTACCTCACGTGACCAAAGTTTGTGACAAACAATGATGTAAAGAACTGCTGTTATGAAAAGAGGCAGGACAACATTCAAAGAAACAGTCAAAAGATAAAATGCTATCTGTTTTTGTAGTAAATTAATTGTATCGCAAAAATAGTCTTGTTTGCTTTTTTGCAAGCTTCCTCTGACGGAGACTTCTATGGAACAAACAACGGACCAACTCCACGATATTAGGATTATCTTTTTAAAATGTCGAGATAAGGCGAGGACCGGAAAGGTCGAATAACAGCGTAAAAGCGATCAACAGCAGTGGTCGGGAGAATCCAAATTGTAAAGATGGCCGGAATAAACATGTTTGCTAGAAATAACTTGCAAGTGATCAGACCTACAATGCCTCCGAACCAGCGCCCTCCCATAAGATAAAATAAAATATGTAGAGATTCCATTAATGTTCTGTAGAGATCAGCGCAGGCTTGATTCAAAATCAAATAATTGATTGTGGTCTTCATGGAGTTATCTGTTCGTATAATGTGAATGATAACTGAGTTGCCGAATATTGACGCGGTAAATAAAACGACGTACGCAGTAGATATCAGACCCGGTACTAGCTGGATACCTGCTGCCGCCGCAGCACGAGTCTCATTCCCTGTAAATAACAAGATTGAAAAATATCAGTGATATTCGCTGAAATATGACTTAGTGGCTGAATTAATTATGGTGAGTATGATGCTAAACGCTACGGAAACCTGGACACAATTTATGCAAAATTTATTTTCGGCATCTATAGCTCAAGACTTGAAACATGGACTACCGCGTCCTTTTTTATGGACCGACATTTAGTAACATCGAACACGGCACTGACGAAAGTTTACCTAGCATGTAAGTGAACACTAAATCGAGAGTAATTATAAACACTAAATTATTACCTGTACATGGAATATCACTACTTCTGTCAAGATCAGGTTGCATGTCGAGGCCACTGCAATTTGTACCAGACGTCAACTTCATCTCACTCACAAGAAGCTCTTTACATATTATCTATAATTAAAAATCAGGCCTGGTTTAAAACTTTTCTATAATCGAAAACCTCACCTTTGAGCATCCAAGCTGAACATCACAACATGATCACAGCTGGAAAGCGCGCCCAAGCATAACTCAATTTCTTTAAAGGTGTACTTGGTAAGGTAAGATTACTGTAAACATTTGCGAGGAAACAGAATGATTTCGTTTACTGCTTGTTTTAATGAAACTGACCAGTTCTTAATTACTTTTTCCCTGATCCTTTGTTAGCTACAACTTCCTGCATGGCCCTATAAAACATTTATTTCTCACTGTTTTTGGATATCTTTATATCGACTTACATTATTTTATCCTTGATTTTCTTTGTTCTTGCTCAATGCTTGACTTTCGACCAGCTAAAAAACTACATGGCGTGTAATTTGGTTTCTCGTTTTTGCCGTTTTTTCGTGTCTATCATTCAATCATCCTTGACGCATAAGGTCTCAAATTCCATTTATCAGTACTGTATATTGTACTACAACTGTCAGTGAGAGATAATATTTTTCCATTTGATTTAGAGGTTTTCGTAATGAAACTTGTTGGCTCCGTTGTTTTGATAGACATCTAGTCATTTGAACGTCTTGAAAGAGTCATTGTTTGACTTTCTTAAATCCAATATTAAAATAAAAATATTAATAAAAGCAGGTGTTTTATGAGGATGGACTTGTCACATTCATAGCCGAAGGAGATTTCACACCCAATCGAGTTCGTACCAAGATGTCAAGCGAGTTTCGCCACAGCATTCACTTCACGCTTAAACGTGAAATAATCAGTGTTTTCACTTTTAAGAGTAGTTATTTTAATTTTGGTATATGGTGGACTGTAATTTTTTTGAATTTAAATTAAGCTTACTTCTTGATAGACTCACACAGAGAAGGGAGCGAACTCCGGCGGTCAACCCCTCAAAAATGTGTGGTGCAAACTTGGTTAGTGCGAAGTCGATTGGGTGCTCGATAAAACTCGATCAGTGAAATCGAGTACGTTGTAATTTCATATAATTTATAATATGATTAATTGCTTTTTTTACAGAAATTAAAATTTCACCGGAGTAGTGAAAAAAAAACACCCCCCCCCCAAAAAAAAAACTGGTTCAATTTCACCTGTTAACACCCCCCTCCCCTTCCCTTCCCCCCTCGGGCATATCCTCAGGATTTGCCTTTTTTTCTTATTTAGCGGGCTATTAATCTGATCTCGTAAAGAAATTATTTGATGTCCTTTCTGTGTGTGAAAAGGGGCTATTAAATTTTAATTCATACCCTGTTTCGTGCTTCTTGCAAAGGCAAAAGAATGGTAAACCAGAAACTGCAGAAGACCGCCTACGAAAAACGCTGCCATTGTAGGACATACGGTTGCTGACGAGTCCCAATAAGGACGAAACAGCTGTCCACTGTTACGATCTTGCTTTATCAGTTATTGTCATGTTGGTGTCTCGAAACGTCTTTCACGTAGTATCAGTCTTGCAGTCTATTGTTTTCCAAAAGAATGGTACATGTCTTCTTCTTCAGGGCACTCCTTTACTTCCATTTGCTCACTCTTGGAGATAAAATCTGGTAAAAGAGAGGACCCCGTCATCATAAAAGGCAGGCATTTTATAGAAAACTTATAACATTTGCCACAAGAGAACATTTTAAAGAAGCCTTCTTAACACATAAATTGTAACTACCTTGACATAGAGGATGAGGACAGTTCTTCAACCCACAATATCTTAGCATAAAAATTTAATTGGATGGAAGACTGGAATCCATGTAAACTTCTCTGAAGAATTTGAAGAATTTGTAAAAAGGAGTTCCATTTACAGTAGACGGGATGAACAGGTTTGAGGGCGCCCTGGCAAGACATCAATTTTGTAGTTCCACTCTATTTTGAAAACTGTCTCCGCTGCATCTTGTTGTGATAAGGGTTACTTTTGTTGGTAAAGAAATGTGCCTCTTATGCTAACTTATACAAATGAACCTTGTTGCTAGCAGAATTAACAATAGTTGCAACACCCTGATTATCGGTGTACCATTTAACATAATTTCCCTTGAGCAAATGAGAAAAACCTAGTAGAGCATGTTTGACACACAAGCTCTCTCCACGTTGAACTTTGTCTCATTTCAATAGCATCCAATTCTTGTGCGAAACAGGTTTGCTGTTCATGGAGATAAAGGCAGCAAACCAACAGCACTAGCATCAAAAAACACCATGCGAGAGGGCAAAACAGGCTTCCTCCATAGTGGTCTGCAATTTAAACTCCGTAAATGCTCGCGCTAAAATTTAAGTTTTACCTGGACGTCAGCGTCTAAGACAAGCTGCGCATCTCAACCCCTTCTGCATTCAATTAAGTGGTGCAAGGACTTTGTCATGAGCTTACAAACATAACCCATGATCAAAAAATTAGATATAATTCTCCCTGTAACACGAGCAACTATCCTTACAGAAACGCAACAGGACATAATTTCAACAAATTTCTCAAGGATCCCTAAGATTTTCTCCGGTGGTATAAACATACAGTTATTTTTGAAATTCCAAAAAATACCCAGCCAACAAATGACCTGAAGGTCAACCCACTGACACTTATCTTTGTTGGCAACAAACCCAGACTTGAAGAGATCCTACCTAACAAGGAAAGAATTCGCTTCGCATTTGGACAAAATGGTAGAGCCTACTTCCTACAAAAAGAGGAAGACAAACAGCACATATAAACGGAAGTGTAGCAGCTCTCGTAAGCTTGTAATTCTCTTCATTGTTAGCAGCTGTTATTGTTTTAGGGCTAGGGACATTGTTTCTGTTGTTTGTTCTATTGTTCTCTCAAATGGTAGCAAGTCATTCATGTGAGACCTTACGAGACCTGCTACATCACCCTATATAAAACCACAACTTTTATTATCATCCGGGTAACTTTTCTCGCTGTTTTCATGGTTTCATCTTGTCTTTTATTACCGGGCAGAATGGCGAGTTGGCCAAGTGCCCGAACTGACCGCAGGTGAAACATTTGTCGGAGGTTTGCGGCTGTCGAGAACTTCTAAAAGAGTGTAGCCGAAAGGAATGTTGAGGATTTTGCTGATGGCGAAACTGCTGAGAACTAGAGCAATTAGAAGTCCAACGCATCCGCACAAATGAAGCGTGCATTCCTTAACGCGAGAAAATACATTTAATGAGTCTACATTATTTTTTTACCAAAATTCTGACAGTTAGAGGAGGTTGCATACACTCAGTGGCTATTGGATGGTATTAAACCAAACTTATTGCAAGTTTGTCACAGAGGCAACAGCCCCTTTCAAGTGGCAGAGCTAATCTTCACGTGGCCAGATCTGTAATGAAAGACAATTTTATAAACATTCCATCGCACTCCCCCGTGAACTAATAAGCTTGTCGAATAAACAACACACCAAGCCCACGCAAGTGCAAAATTTTCTTTTCAACGTAAATGTCGAGACAAAGCGATGATTACGAAGGTCGAGTGACACCATGATAGCGTTCAACACCAATTGTCCGGAGGAACGTTTGAAAAGACAGGTCAAATAAAGACGAAAAATGTTTGAACTTGCAGGTGGGAAGACCTCCTTTTCCTGCAAACCACAGTTTGCAGTGTAAAGCAATAATGGAAAACATTCATTACCAGCATTAAAGTAATCCAAGCACAAGCTTGATTTAAGGTATTTGATTTGAGAGGCAGTAGCAAGGAATGATAAATATTTGAGATACATCCATTCATAAAATTGTCACTCGCTGATTCCCTTCTTGTGTGTTGTTATTGAAAGATCATTTTGTTACCGCCTTTGCAGGTAAGCGTATAAATAAGAAGTAAGTAACACTTACTTAAAGTGACTGACTCTTAGCTACATAGAAAACTACTTTACAGGTCTAGTCACAGCATAAATAAGAAACTAAAATAAATTACAATGAATAATATTAAAAATGCATAATTACTTAGTGCTAAAATCGATAAACTATAAAAATACATATATACAAATAATTAAACAAAGACAAATCATAAAACATATAGGTGCAGCGGCTGGCCAGGTATACCTTAAGTATACTTTTCTTGAACAATTTAAAGTTACTTATTTTCTTGTATCCGTTTGGTAGTGCGTTCCATGGCTTGGCCCCTTGATATCTTATCAATTTCAATCCATACTTGGTTATATTTACTTCCGGCAATGTCGGAATTGCATCTCCTCGTAGATTATAATGACTTCTCTTAGCGTATGTTACAGTTACCTTATATTTTAGCCATGCGTTGTTATATTTCTGTAGTATTTTTCCAACGAAACCAGATGTCGTTCTATACTCAAGTAAACCTGGCAAAGCCGCACACTGTAGCACTATCTATGTAACCGTATTATTACGTACGAGATGGCCTCAGCTAAAAGCCTGGTGATTTCTAGAGGTCACCTCGCCATACATTGAAACATATATAAATAATTACTATATTAGGTAAAAAGGCAAATAAACAGAATGAATGAATAAGCGCATTCTCCTCAATGGCGCTTTTCGGGTTAACATGGAAGTCATAGATAAATATATATTTCAAAGTCAAATTTGTTACTCCTTAGCTTAAGACCAAGGACTGTATATATTATATCTTGCAATCAAACTGTTGTTTTCTCATATAAATAGCTATAGTTCAAGTATTAAATTATTCTTGCTTACAGCCATGAGTCTCTTTACCTTCCTTGGTAAACAATTCTCTCCGTGGACGGCCTATGTTTGCTGAATATCGACGCTTTGGGATCGAAACTGAACAATATTATGAAATTTGATTTTACGTAAGCAATTTCCAAACAAAGTTTTAAATCCATTTCGAAACTTCTGGTTAAAGGTAAGATAAATGTATGGATTGAGTCCACTATAAGCAAATGCTACTAGAAAAAGACATAAAAACAGAATAGTTGGCTCCAACTCATCTTTTGGAACATCAAAATGGTAGAGGCCATTTCCTACAAAAAAGGGAAGGAAACACAGCACATATACAACCACAACAGTTATCATCATCCGGGTAACTTTTCTGGCTGTTTTCATGGCTTCAGCTTGTCTTTGATTCTGATTGGTTCCTTCTCCTGGTACCTCACGTGACCAAAGTTTGTGACAAACAATGATGTAAAGAACCGCTGTTATGAAAAGAGGCAGGACAACATTCAAAGAAACAGTCAAAATATAAAATGTTATCCATTTTTGTACGGTATAAACTACATCACAAACATAGTCATGTTTGGTTTTGTGCAAGCTTCCTCTAATGGAGACTTCTATGGAACAAACAACGGACCAACTCCACAATATTAGGATTATCTTTTTAAAATGTCGAGATAAAGGCGAGGACCGGAAAGGTCGAATAACAGCGTAAAAGCGATCAACAGCAATGGTTGGGAGAATCCAAATTGTAAAGATGGTCGGAATAAACAAGCTCGCTAGAAATAACTTGCAAGTGATCAGACCTACAATGCCTTCTAACCAGCGTTTTCTGACAAGATGAGATGAAATATTTAGTGATTCCATCAATGTTCTGTAGAGATCAGCGCAGGCTTGATTCAAAATCAAATAATTGGTTGTGTTCTTCATGGAGTTATCTGTTCGTATAATGTGAATGATAACTGAATTGCCGAATAATGACGCGGCAAATACAATGACGTACGCAGCAGTTATCAGACCATATATAAGATGGACATCTGTTTCCTCCGGAGCACTGTTCTCTTTCCCTGTAAATAACAATATTGAAAAATATCCGTGATAGACACTGAAATATGACTGACAGACGTGGTTAATTATAGTGAATATGACGCTAAATGCTACGGAAACCGGGATAAACGCAGCAGTAAGGGACTCAATTTATGCAAAAACTATTTTCGGCATCTATAGCCAAAGCCTGAAACATTGACTATACCGCGTCCCTTTTCAAGGACCGACATTTCGTAACATCGCACACGGCATTGACGAAAGTTAACTTAAGAAATACATACTGCTTTAACGTAACATGTAGGAATGACTAAGTGAACACTAAATCGAGAGAAATTATAAACACTAAATTATTACCTGTACATGGAATATCACTTCTTCTGTTAAGATCAGGTTGCATGTCGAGGCCACTGCAATTTGTACTACTCTTCAACTTCATCTCACTCACAAGAAGCTCTTTATATGTTTTCTATAATTAAAAATCAGGCCAGGTTTAAAACTTTTTTTCAATCGAAAACCTCGTCTTTGGACATCCAAGCTGAACATCACAACTTGCTCAGAGCTGAACAGCGCGCCCAAGCATGACTCAATTTATTTAAAGGTGTACTTGGTGAGGTAAGATTATTACAAACTTTTGGGAGGAAACAGAATGATTACGTTTACGGCTTGTTTTAATGAAACTGACCGGTTGTTAATGACTTTTTCCTTGATTCACTGTAGGCGCGCCCTACTAAAGCTGTTTAATAGTAAAATCGTGCGAAGGAAGCTTATGCTTTAGCTACAACTTCCTGCAGGGCCTTATCAAACATTTACTTCCCACTGTTTTTGGATATCTCTGTAACAACTTACATTATTTTATCCTTGATCTTCTATGTTGTTACTCAATGCTTGATCTTCGCCTCACCAAAAGACTGCATTGGGTCTATAATTTGGTTTCTCGTTTTTGCCGTTTTTTTCGTATCTATTATCCATCCATCCTTGACGCAAAACACCTAAGCTTCAATTATCAATGACCAATGGAGAGTGGTTTGAGAGACCAAATATCGGGCTTTAATTTTTATCGGTACTGTATATTGTACTACAACTGTTAGTAAGAGATAATATTTTCCATTTGATTTAGAAGTTTTCTCAATGAAACCTGTTGGCTCCTTTATTTTGATGGACATAGTCATTTGAAGGTCAGGAAAGCGTCGTTGTTTTACTTTCTTAAATCCAATATTAAAGAAAAAAAACATCAATTAAAAGCAGGTGTTTTATGGGGATGGACTTGTCACATTCATAGCCCAAGGAGATTTCACACCCAATGGAGTTCGTACCAAGATGTTGAGCAAGTTTGGCCACAGCATTCACTTCACGCTTAAAAGTGAAATAATCAATATTTTCACCTTTAAGAGTAGTTATTTTAATTTTGGTATCTGGTAGACTGTAATGTTTTTTTTAACGCAGTCTTACTTCTTGATAGACTAGGGCAGATAAGGGAGCGAACTTTGGCTGTCGACCTCTCAAAAATATGTGTTGCGAACTCGGGCGGTGCGAAGTCGATTGGGTGCTCGATGAAACTCGATGAAACCGAGCACGTTTTGATTTAATATAAGTTTAAGTTTAAGTTTAATAATACTTTGTCATGCTAGTACAAGTAAATAAATCACAGAAATTACAAAAAGTACATAACTGGAGAATAATTGGGGGAAACTAAATTCCCATACAAAGAATATTTTCCGATATTAAACATTCTAAAAAATTTAAGAAGTGAAATTCAAAATTTAAGTGCGGCCCAAAACTAGCCTAAGTAAATTGCATACTAAAATTGACACTAAAAATTATGAAATAAGATTTAAATACGGCCCAAAGCTGACCTAATTGAATTGCGTACATGTCACTCACGAGTGACACCTGATTTAAAATTGACGCAAATGATCTAATAGACAGGATTAATATAATTAATAATGTGGTTAATTGTTTTTTTTTTACAGAAATTAAAATTTCATGGGAGTAATGAAAAAAAAAATTATACAATGCGTGGTTCAATTCCACCTGTTAACATTCCCCCTCCGGCATATCTCTGTAGTTTCACATTTTTTTTATTCAACGGCCTATTCCCCGCCCCCGGGCTTTAAAAAGGAGAGACTTTCCCGCCCCCAGTACCCCCAACTACCTCAACTATGTGCGTATGTGTACAAAACTAGGGGGCAATATTGGCTGCTGTTCAAAAGCCTAAACAGCATGTTCTGTCAAGCGCGCAACGCTTTTCTAGAGTTTATTGAAGGAACGATACACAAGGAGTCCCCCAAGGGCTTTCTTCATCTACAACAGGAAAATGAAAGAATCCTAGTAATGGGCCGCTTTCATACCACCAAGCACTGATTGGCAACTTGGAAAAACCTGAATGATTTTAAAAACAAGCATAACATAACATGTAAACATATTATATTAACATCACATTTCTTAACATGGAACACGGCATCGACGAAAGTTTACTTTAGAAATACATATTACTTTTAACATAACATGTAAGAATGACTAACTGAACACTAAATCGAGAGTAATTATAAACACTTAATTATTACCTGGACATGGAATATCACTTCTTCTGTTAAGATCAGGTTGCATGTCGAGGCCACTGCAATTTGTACCAAACGTCAACTTCATCTCACTCACAAGAAGCTCTTTACATATTATCTATAATTAAAAATCAGGCCAGGTTTAAAACTTTGTTTTAATCGAAAACCTTGCCTTTGAGCATCCAAGCTGAACATCACAACATGCTCAGAGCTGGAAAGCGAGCCCAAGCATAACTCAGTTTATTTAAAGGTGTACTTGGTGAGGTAAGATTATTAAAAACTTTTGCAAGGAAACAGAATGATTCCGTTTACGGCTTGTTTTAATGAAACTGACCGGTTGTTAATGACTCTTTCCTTGATTCACTGTAGGCAGAATACAGACTGAGTAATTCAGGCATCCACACGAAAGTCAAAATCTAGAAAGTCATTTTCCCGTCTTCAAAAGGCCAAACAGTGCGAGGTAAAATATGACACTAAGGCGCGCTCTACTAAAGCTGTTTAATAGTAAAATCGTGCGAGGGAAGTCTTTTTTATGCTTTAGCTGCAACTTCCTGCATGGCCTTATCAAACATTTACTTGGCACTGTTTTTGGATATCTCTGTAACAACTTACATTATTTCATCCTTGATGTTCTATGATCTTACTCAATGCTTGATCTTCGCCTCACCAAAAGACTGCATTGGGTCTATAATTTGGTTTCTCGTTTTTGCCGTTTTTTCGTATCTATTATCCATCCATCCTTGACGCAAAACACCTAAGCTTCAATTATCAATGACCAATGGAGAGTGGTTTGAGAGACCAAATATCGGGCTTTAATTTTTATCAGTACTGTATATTGTACTACAACTGTTAGTAAGAGATAATATTTTCCATTTGATTTAGAAGTTTTCTCAATGAAACCTGTTGGCTCCTTTATTTTGATGGACATAGTCATTTGAAGGTCAGGAAAGAGTCGTTGTTTTACTTTCTTAAATCCAATATTAAAGAAAAAAACATTAATTAAAAAAGCAGGTGTTTTATGGGGATGGACTTGTCACATTCATAGCCCAAGGAGATTTCACACCCAATGGAGTTCGTACCAAGATGTTGAGCAAGTTTGGCCGCGGCATTCACTTCACGCTCAAAAGTGAAATAATCAGTATTTTCACTTTTAAGAGTAGTTATTTTAATTTTGGTATCTGGTAGACTGTAATGTTTTTTTAACGCAGTCTTACTTCTTGACAGACTAAGGCAGATAAGGGAGCGAACTGCGGTGGTCGGCTACTCAAAAATATGTGTTGCGAACTCGGACGGTGCGAAGTCGATTGGGTGCTCGATGAAAACCGAGTACGTTGTGATTCAATATAAGTTTAAGTTTAAGTTTAATAATACTTTGTCATGCTAGTACAAGTAGATAAATCACAGAAATTACAAACAGTACATAACTGGAGAATAATTGGGGGAAACTAAATTCCCATAAAAAGAATATTCTCCAATATTAAACATTCTAAAAAAATTAAGAAGTGAAATTCAAAATTTAAGTGCGGCCCAAAACTAGTCTAATTAAATTGCATACTAAAATTGACACTAAAAATTATGAAATAAGATTTAAAGTGCCACTATGATCAAATTCTCCATACCCATTTTTTTACATTTTCGCACACAATAGGTCTTTCCTAGATTTTTTGTCAAATTTCAATGTATTACGAACATTAGAACTCATGTCGTTTGGACCTTTATTTCCGAGAATTTACGGCCGCCATAAGTTTTCCTTGTTCCAATTCTTGGTTGAGAATTTGAGAAAATGACGTCATTTTCTCAAAAATACCACACGGGTTGAAATTATAATAACAATTAGCACAGCAATTCGCATAGAGTGACAAAAACTTTGGCTCATATATTCGTGCAATTTTTTATATTAATTGTTATTATAATTTCAACCCGTGGGGTATTTTTGAGAAAATGACGTCATTTTCTCAAATTTTCAACCAAGACTTGGAACAAGGAAAATTAATGGCGGTCGTAAATTCTCGGAAATTAAGGTCCAAAAACCACGAGATTTAATGTTCGTAGAAAATTGAAATTTGGCAAGATATCTAGGAAAGACCTAATGTGTACGAAAATGTAAAGAAATGGATATCGAGAATTTCATCATAGTGGCACTTAAAATACCGCCCAAAACTAACCTAATTAAATTGCATGCATGTCACTCACGAGTGACACCTGATTTAAAATTGACACAAATCATCTAACAGATAGGATTAATATAATTTATAATATGGTTAATTGCTTTTTTACAGAAATTAAAATTTCATGGGAGTAATGAAAAAAAAAAATTATACAATGCGTGGTTCAATTCCACCTGCTAACATTCTCCCTCCGGCATATCCCCGTGGTTTCACATTTTTTATTCAGTGTCCTATTCCTCGCCCCCGGGCACGAAAAAGGAGACAATTCCCCGCCCCCAGGATTGCTATCTATCTCAACTATGTGCGTGTGTGTACAAAAGCAAGCGGCAATATTGGTTGCTACGCGATAGCCTAAACAGCATGTTCTTTCAAGCACGCAACACTTTTCTAGAGTTTATTGAACGAAGGATTTACAAGGAGTCCTCCAAGGGCTTTCCTCATCTATAACAGGAAATGAAAAGAATCCAAGAAATGGCCCGCTTTCATACCAACAAGCATCGATTGGCAACTTGGACAAACCTGAATGATTTAAAAAACAAGTATAACATAATATATAAACATATTATATAAACATACCCCAACACAACACCACACCACAGCGCAGCACAACACACCACACCACCCCCCCACTCCATTTAGTAAAAGGAGTTCCATTTAGAGTAGGCGGGAAAAAGGGTTACTTTTGTTGCTAACGAAATGTGCCTCTCTGTCCACAAAATCTGCTCTTCGAGGTGGCTTGGCCCTTCGTCCGCGGCGCCATCACCTTGAATGAATTCTACCTCCCTGGGCACCTTTTCTGCTCGTGAAGAGTTTTTGATGATGAACATTTTGTTGAGAAAACATATGCAGGTCTAACATATGTTGTGTAAGGACTTCTCATGAATTCCAGTTGCTTTAACAATACATGCACAAGCTTCAGGTGTAGTTGACGTTTGCATAAAGTTGTAAAAGGTTGTCTCCTTTGGTTTATTTTGAAGGATCTCCTCGAATATTGAGCCACATGAAATTTTGTTTCTTTATTTTGGCATTTCGTGCTCCTTAGTGAACGATTTTATGTCTAGTTCAGTGGGTTTTACTTCCCTATCGCTCGCTTTTAACCGGCGTTTGGCAACGTTTGGTAGCCGCGCAAGGCGACTGATGGCGCGAAATGACGTCATCCATATCCTTACTACTGAGAATATGGGTAATACGCCACTACGGTCCCGAATGTAAATTCGTATTAATTTTATGAGTGGTTTATTTAACAAATAAAGAAGCCTGAGCCGTGTATTACGCTGTGATAAAACGCGACGGGCATTTGAGAGCTCAAGGGAATGTAGAAAACACGAGCCGCAGGCGACTGTTTTCTACATTTCTTGAGTGTTCTCAAATGTCTGCAGTGTTTTATCACAGTGTAATACACGGCTTAGGCTTCTTCATTTGCTTTAGGATATAGAGGTAATGTGGCGAAAAACAATAAAACACGCCTTTTCTATGTTTTATACTCTGACAAAACATGGGTTTTTGACCAATCAGAGCACGCGCAGGGTTCTATCTATATTATAATTAACAATTAGATTATGAGCTCGAGATTTCTGTGAGGTGATAGTTGATGTGGCCGAAGGCCGCATCAACTATCACCTCATGGAAATCGAGAGCGAATAATCTAATTGTTTTAGTAGAATTCTTACTAAAATGTACTTCAACTAACGGTTTCCAATTATTTCTCGACGTACTATTAAACTTTGCGCCTTAAACAGATCGCTGGGATTGAATTATCATTCAAAATTGAAGTTGTGTGCACGCGCGCATCAGTTTTTTAAATAATTTCAACTTTTTGAAAGTCATGATCAAGAAACCGTAAATGGCCTTTGTTTAGCTTTCTCAGGAATTTAATTGTCCATTTGCATCAAAATTTTCCTCCAATACTTCGGAAAAACGAAAAAAACGTCGCCATTTTGCAAACGACCTCCAGCCACTGTACACTAATGGCTGATAGCGTTCAACGGCTCAGCCAATCAGATTACAGCATTTGCATTAGTATACTAGTAGAATTTTACTAATTTCCATTAGAAAATTTTCCTAAGAAAATGCGCGCGCTGATTCGTTAAAAATCGTGTTTCCGCCTATAACTCGATGGAAACACAGAACTAGCACGAGCTGTTGACGTAATGACGGCGCGAACAAAGAGAATTTGCATTTTGATGATCAAAGTAAACAAGTTGCTTTTCCTTTTTTCGTCGCGGTGTTTTCTAAAAGAAATAGAAAACATGTTCTCCGTGGTTCTATCGAGTTTTAGTATAAATCTACTAGCGTTCTATCACGAATGCCGTTCTCTGATTGGTTACGCTGCTCACTATCTATTCTGTGATAGATAGTGAGTAGCGTAGCAGTGAGCCCTTGTTAACAAAATGACGGCCACTTCTTGGCGTATTCGAAGTGTCTGTGAAGAGGATTTAGAAAAAATTCGAACAACTAGTAGATTAATATTTACACGAAAACATTAGATTATTCTCTCTCGATTTTTATGCGTGATGGTTGACTCGAGCTGCGCCGTCATCTACTATCACTCGATAGAAATCTCGAGCTCATAATCTAATCGTTTCATAGACACACTCGTGAAAGTTTTGGAGAACTCGAAAAAGCTATGGAAACACTCGCCTGCGGCTCGTATTCCCACAGCACTTCTCGTTCTCCCAAACTTCCACTCGTGTTTGTATAACTCGATAGAAACATGGTACATGTTTTCTATTTCTTAATTAAAACACTCGTGTCTATATGATAAGAAAGATGATTGAAAAGTCGAGTTACGTCATGATAGCGTTCAACAGCAATCACCATTAGGATATGCTGAAAAGTAGCCGGGTCAAATAAGACGAAAAATGTTTAAGTTTGCAGGTTGGAAGACCTCCCGTTCCTTCAAACAACACTTTGCAGTATCCATACATAGACATACATACTTTATTATAAAGCTCTAATGTAAACATGCATTACCTCTGTTGAAGCAATCCAAGCACAAGCTTGATTTAAGGTATTAGATTTGAGAGGCAGTAGCAAGGAATGATAAATATTTAGATACATCCATTAATACATCCATTACTGAAAATTGTCACTCGCCGATTCCATTCTTGTGGTAAACGCATTGTTGTTATAGTACGAGATCATTTTTTTTTTTACCGACTTTGCAAGCAAGCGTATGTTTCCAGTCTTGGTCCTATATTACTGAAATGTAGATACGGTAAAATAGAGATCCGTTATATTTTAGCCAAGCCGAGTTATATTGCTGTTAGAGTTTTATCAATGCATTCAAAAGTTGTTTTATACTCAAGCTGAGTATAAGTGCATTCTCTTCCACGGAGCTTTTCGGGTTCACAGTACATAGATACAATATACATTTTCAAAGTAAATTTGTTACTCATTAGCTTAAGACCAAGGATTGTATACATTGCACCTGGGCAGAGTTATGCTTGTAAGTCAAACTGTCGTTTCCCATAGAATTTCTTATAGTTCAAGGATTGAATTTATCGTTGCTTATAGCCTTTAGTCTCTGTACCGCTGGCTGATAGACAAGTCTCTCCATGGACGGCCTATGTTTGTTGAAGCTCGACGCTTTGGGATCGAAAATGAACAATATTAGGAAATTTGATTTTACATAAGCAATTTCCAAACAAAGTTTTAAATCCATTTCGGAACTTATCGTTAAAGGTAAGATAAACGCATGGATTGAGTCCATTATAAGCAAATGCTGCCAGAAAAAGACATAAAAATATAAGATCGGACTTATCCTCTACATAATCAAAATGGTAGAGGCTACTTCCTAAGGAAAAGGGAAATAAGCACAGCACATACAAAACCACTACAGTTATCATCATCCGGGTAACTTTTCTCGCTGTTTTCATGGCTTCAGCTTGCCTTTGATTCTGATTGGTTCCTTCTCCTGGTATCTCACGTGACCAAAGTTTGTGACAAACAATGATGTAAAGAACTGCTGTTATGAAAAGAGGCAGGACAACATTCAAAGAAACAGTCAAAATATAAAATGTTATCCGTTGTTGCAGGAAATGAATTACATAACAAAAATAGTCTTGTTTGTTTTTGTGCAAGCTTCCTGTAATAAAGACTTCTATCGAACAAGCAAAGGACCAACTCCACAATATTAGGATTATCTTTTTAAAATGTCGAGATAAACGCGAGGGTCGAAAAGGTCGACTAACAGCGTAAAAACGATCAACAGCAATGGTTGGGAGAATCCAAATTGTAAAGATGGTCGAAATAAACAAGTTCGCTAGAAATAACTTGCAAGTAATTAGGCCTACAATGCCTCCGAACCAGCGCCCTCCGATAAGATAAGATGAAATATGTAGAGATTCCATCAATGTTCTGTAGAGATCAGCGAAGGCTTGATTCAAAATCAAATAATTGGTAGTGGTCTTCATGGAGTTATCTGTTCGTATAATGTGAATGATAACTGAGTTGCCGAATAATGACGCGGCAAATACAACGACGTACGCAGCATATATTAGACCCGGTATAAGCTGGATATCTGTTGCCGCCGCAGCACCAGGCTCATTCCCTGAAAATAGCAAAATTGAAAAATGGCCGGCAGTGATATACGCTGAAATATAACTGAGTGACTTGGTTAATTATGGTGAATATGATACTAAATGCTACGGAAACCGGGATGAACGCAGCAGAAAGGGACTCAATTTATGCAAAAATTATTTTCGGCATCTATAGCCAAAGGCCTGAAGCATGGGCCACCACCTCCCTTTTCAAGGACCCACATTTCGTAACATTTAACACGGCATTTGCGAAAGTTTACTTTAGAAATCCATATTACTTTTAACATAACATGTAAGAATGAGTAAGTGAACACTAAATTGGAGTAATTATAAACACTAGATTATTACCTGTACATGGAATATTAGTACTTCTGTTAAGAACAGGCTGCATGTCGAGGCCACTGCAATTTGTACCGGACGTGGAGTTCATCTCGCTCAAAATCTTGAATCCGCCCTTTATATATATATTATCCATAATTAAAAATCAGGCCAAATTTAACTCAGCTCTTATATTATAATCGAAAAGCATTCAAGCAAAGGTGTACTCGATAAGGTGCAAACTTTTGGCTAGAAAACAGAATGATTCCGTTTTCTATGATCTCTTTTAATGTAACTGACAAGTTCTTAATTACTTTTTCTGATCCACACGGCAGGTAGAATACAGACTGAGTAATTCAGGCATCTAGACGAAAGTTCAGGAGTGTAGAAAAGTGATTTTCTCGTCTTCAAAAGGCCAGTGAAGCAAAATTTGGCAGTAAGTTAGGCCGTATAATATCGTGCGAGGCAAGTGCTTTTTTATACTTTAGCTACAACTTTATCCATGGCACTATAAAATATTTATTTCTCACTGTTTTTGGATATTTCTGTATATTTCAACTTACACTATTTTATCCTTGATCTTCTTGGTTCTTACTGAAGCCATCTCAATACTACACCAGATTTCGCCTAACTACGAAAAGACTGCATGACGTATAATTTGGTTCCTTCTTTTGCCTGCAGTTTCGTATCTGTTATCTCCCTCATCCTTTACGCGTAAAGCCTCAAATTCTACTTTTTAACCTATGAATAGTGGTTTGAGAGACCAAATTTCCCTTTTTTATCATTTTATTGATCTACAACTGTGAGAGTTGTTAGGTTCCGTTTGATTTAGAGGGTTTTTTTTAATGAAACTGGTTGCATGGCTTCTTTGTTTTAGTGGACAGAGTCATTTAAATGTCACCGAGTCATTGTTTTGCTTTCCTTTAATCGAATATTAATGTAAAAGAAGAATAATTAAAAGCAGGTGTTTAATTTGGGATGGTCTTGTCCAAGCTCCGGCGGTCAACCTCTCAAAAACGTGTGATGCGAAGAACTTGATTGGATGCTCAATGAGACTCGATGTGATTGGATTTAATTAATAATGTGATTACTAATGTGACTAGTAGTAATCAGAGATTATGAGAGTGCGTTGGACGCCCTCACTTTAATATAAATACCTTCAATAAATGATTTCATTAGCTGACTTTCAACCTTTGTCTATTGCTAAAATCAACATTTTTCAGCAGAAAGCGAGGTTTTACAGTCAGAAATGTATAGTGTCATGGTCCATACTAGTGAAGAGGTCACGATTTGTTGATACGTTGCGTGACGCCGCCAGTTTCTGTAGATTCACAAGTTTCATAGAATATTTGAATTACGTACATTATTCTAAGCTGGAAGCACAAATTTAAGCTAGCATTTCCAATCGCGTGCTCGTTTATCGTAAACAAGCTCCGTGCGACTAACTGGAGTATTTCCCCTGATGAATAATGTAGACTTTTGGATCTTGCCTTCAGAGTACTTTTCCTCCGATTCCAAACAATAAAATTTCGACCGGATAAAGACTGAGCTATCTGTCGTGACTGGAACTAATCAACAAATCCCGGGGGAGGGGTACTCCCAGAAAAATCAGGTGGGGGTGTGCGGCCCACTTCCCAAAACCCTTACCCTATTTATGACCAAAATCTGTGATATTCCCTACCCTATTTATGACCTAACCCTTAAATCAAAGCCCTGTTTTAGACCTGTGTTATAATAAGTTCCCTAGCTCAGACTAATGTTAAATTACCGTAAACATAATTTGTGAAGGACTTTTGTAGATTTTCTTTTCGATAGTAACGAAAAAGTGGCTTCTTTTTAAAAACATACCCATATCAAGGCTAGAGTGCAAAAACCATACCCTATTTATGACCAAAATGGCCAAAATCAGCCAAAAATCGATACCCTATATATGACCAAAACAGCTGAAAAACCATACCCTTTGGGGCTGCACATAACTATATAGCCCATATAAGGGAGTAGCCCCCCCGGGCAACAAATGCAATCAAAATGTAGCTGTTTCCATGGTTAACATCCCAAAACCAAGTCGTGTTAATAGACAAGGGCAATTCCCTCAGATTTCGATAAATGCTACCATCGAAGCGTTTAAATTCACCAAAATCTAACGCTGAGCGCACATAATAGCGAAGCGTACGACGACTGAAAGATCCAGCGGAAAGCCGAGCTCACATGGCCTGCTGACATACTTGTAATGAGCACTATATCGAGGCTTCTCTAGTGAGTAATGTTGATTCTTTCTGATTCGCCAATTTGTTGACGTATATAGATAGCGGCATATTCCCGCCAGTAGTTCAAGTTTCTTATCGTCCACAGTAAGCTACCCTTGACTACTTAGAGTGCAAGCGGGAACCGATGTGTAAGTACAAACTATTTTCTATGCTTGTTTTTTGGTATAAGTTTTAAGTTTGGACGTATTTTAACCTTAAGTACCTTTACTCTCGGTTTTTATACAACAGCGTATTGTTTTAAGTCCAACACGTGGCAGAGCCCCAGTTTCATCTTGTTTTAGTGATAGATCTTTATAGTTCATACTCCCCCTAGCTTAGATTTCTATTCAGCAGCTTCCTATAAGAATCTCTGGTAATCCGAGTTAAGAGTCCTTTCCTTGCTAGTAAATTCCCACACCGCTTTCAGTGGTGCTCACGCAAGCACGTTTTTATCGAATCGTGCAATTTTATTGCTTTCAAGATTTTAGAGTGTTATCATTTATTGTATTAGGACAGTTAGCAGTATGTGTATCTGCTCGGGATCACTGATGATTTTAATTGTGTCTTCGGTTCTTATACAACAGCCATATTTGACCCATCTTTGTGCCTTCGGTTTTCATACAACAGCCTATTGTCCTAAGTCCAACACGTGGTAGAGCCCCAGTTTTTAAAGTTTTTATTTCATCTTATCTTAGTGATAGATCTTTATAGTTCATACTCCCCCTAGCTTAGGTTTCTATTTAGCAGCTTCTTATAAGAATCTCTGGTAATTCAAGTTGAAGGTCCTTTCCTTGCTAGTAAATTCCCACATCGCTTTCAGTGGCGCTCACGCAAGCACGTTTTTATTACATCGTGCAATTTTATTGCTTTCAAGATTTTAGAGTGTCATCATTTATTGTATTAGGACAGTTAGCAGTATGTGTATCTGCTTGGGATCACTGATGATTTTAATTGTGTCTTCACTGAGAAGTTTGACTGGAAGTATTGTCACACCGCAGTTATGATTGGAATGTTTGCTATTATTGTTTCGTGACTCTTGTCATCTTGTAATCTTCTATTCTCTAGTAATTAGTTTATTCACTGCATTGTATTTCAGTTTACGTTTGATTATCGTCAATCACAGCTGATTTTCCGTGATCTCTGACTTTATTCGATTAGTAAACCATCTCCCACACGCGCTAGTCTCATTGCGACAAGTTGTCTAGCAAGTGACAATTCAGCCTTTCAACAGTCGCCGTGAACCTGACGTTACACGAACGGCAACTGTTTCGCGCGTCTCCGAAAAAACACTCTGCCTGTTTCGATAGTATGTCAAAAACTAATAGACGTAGAAACTCAAATTACATTGTAATTGTCACTCGGGTAACTCAGCTTGACTTATGATCGCTCTCTTGCAGGTGAGATATTCCATTACGTTTAAATGAAAAGTTATATGATTATCATGCATCTGCTGACCAAGGAGTGCCCGCGTGCCCAGGTGCCAAGCGACCCAAGCGGACCCAAGCCGTTTTCTGTGGCGAGTTCCCCGCAAACGTTTAAAATCATGGTTCGAAATGTGGTTGATAAAACGCCCAAGGATAAAAGAAAGTCTTCAGGTCCACGGAAACGTAGTACGCCTTCGTCTGAGGTAATATACAGCAGCCCGAAAAGGCCAGGATCGGCAGCCGGCGGAGAGAGTGTTGAACGAAGTGAGTTAGCTCAAGCTAGGTTATTCAGGGTGTTCTTACAGTAGACGTACATGTGTGTTAGAATCATGTTTAGGTGTTAAATCGAAAGTGCTTTTCTGGCTTGCCTCTCGATATAGGACACTAGTTATTAAAGATGATAGTTTGCAACTGTAAACTTATTATTGAAAGCTCGTATGAGCTGACGTTAAGCTATGCTGCTACAAGTGGAAGGAAGAACCGATTTTTCGAACTCTATATTCGAACCTCTTGATCATTCGAAGGAAATGTTTGCTCCCTGCGCAAAAATATGACCGAAATTTGTGCTGATTTTTCGAACTACCGAGTTTTCAAAAACTGTTCTCTGTTCCGCTTGGTGGACGATTCAATGTATCATAGTCTTGTGTAGCTCGATCATATTCTGGAAACCCAAAAACTTCGACTTGCGCGTACTTTATAACAAGCTAATGTAAAGCTAAGTTTAAGTTTTAACCTTCCCATTAGAATGATTGTCGATGTAGCTTTCGTTGTCCAAAAGACTATTTAATAAAATCCTATGTCTCTCTGCGATTTATTACAAGTAATTGTTTCTACTACAAATGTAGATGATCTGCATAATTTTATTTAAGAAACAATAGTCTACTTTTCGCGGGAAATTATTCTTCGGTGGGTTCTTCATGGAGAGGATTTTTCTTACATATTGAAGAGCAAACTGGGATATTGTACAAAAAGTGATTGTATTTGTTAAATTCTGTAAATCATTTGATGTTACAAATTTATGATTTTGGTAAAAAAACAATTTGGTAACTTGACTTGATGTTCATTTCAGAAATTGGTGAGTTTCCTCTTTGAAACAAAGGGATTTTACAGAAACCAGAGCTATATGTATTCAGTTCACATAATGGTAATTTTTCCGTAGAAAAAAGAAGATTTCGACCAGGAACTAGGGCACTAATGGAGATAAGACATTACCAAAAGACAACTCATTTATTACTTAGAAAGGCTCCTTTCATGAGGGTGGTAAGTTTGATTTTCCTGCTATTACATACATGTGCAATGTAGGTTCATGACAATTTTTCCATTCATTGAATTTGTATCAAACCATCCTATTGCTGTCTGATTATCTGGTGTGCTAGTAGCTACGCTTAATGTTTTTTCTCATTTTATTTAGTTAACTTCGAAATAACTTAGCAATTTAATTCAGCAAATTGACTGGCGGTGAGGACAATTTTGCCCACCTGTGAAATTCAGTTGGGAGGTGCGGTGGCCTCATGGTTAGTGCGCTCATCTCCGGATCAAGCGGTCTGGGTTCGAGCCCTGGCCGGGGACATTGTGTTGTGTACTTGGGCAAGACATTTTACTCTAACAGTGCCTCTCTCTAACCAGGTGTATAAATGGGTACTGGTGAACTTAATGCTGGGGGTAACCCTGCAATGGACTAGCAGGACTACCTTTTTACGTTACCGTGAAATTCAGTTGCCTTCTTGCTGAAAACATCAATAAAATCCCTGAATTTCCTCAAAGGCTTATGACAAATTCAAGAGGGGGGAGTTGGTGCTTAATTGGGGAGAGTGTGCTTAATCAAGCAAAGGTGCAAATAAATGTCAGAAACTCATTTTCTTGGCTATGCAGGAGATAAACTTTAATTACGTACATGTAAATGGTAATGCAAACAAGCCAACAGTTCCCCTAGCTCAGGTCTCAGATTTACCAGGTCTAAAAAACAAACTGCTCTTTGCAGAGTCTTCTTTATAGACTTTCTCTCATGTTTTTACATCACTAACTGTTTTTTCAACTTTTTGGGAGTATTTTGTCCTGAATTTGGGAGAAGGCCTTTATTTGAGGGACGGGGAACTTATTCTGAATTTTGTACTCAAATTAGTTGTTTAAATGATAGAGAGCACTCGATGAAGTGCAAGTGCTACATGTAGTTCAAGAAAATAAGATTAAGCTACAAGTGTTGAATGCTGAATGGAAATTAAATACAAACAGTTTGCTGTGAGATCTGCATGTACTCCTGAGCTATTTTGTTGCACAATGTATGTTCAAGATCCGGCAATGAGAGGAAGCTCCCTGTGCAAACATGTGGATCAGCACATTTTGATGTACACTGTTAAGGGGTGCCTTTGCAGTTAGTCAAATTATATTCCTACAAGGCTAGAACAAAGTTTCTCCATCTGCATGGCCGTGTGTTTTATGTGCTCTTAAATGTAATTTTGAGGGTTCATAATTTGATTTTATTTACCTGTTTACATGCAGTGCTGGGAAATTTTTTGATTGACGTCTTAAGTACATTTTAGGTGCGGGAAATTGCTGATAAATTTTACCATCGGGAAGAATTAAGGTGGCAAGTCCCAGCATTGTCAGCACTCCAGGAGGTTAGGAATTTTTAAACTAGTTACATTACGACAGCTTGTTAATCTATTATTACCATGTACCATTTAGGGTGTGTTTCTTTGGGATGATCTGGATCAGGATCAGTGATCCAAGATCACTTGGATCATGGTGCATCAAAGGAACCGACGAATCCACTCTGGTCACGGATTCATTGGTTCCTTTGATAAACTATGATCTGAGTGATCTTGGATCACTGATCCTGATCCAGATCACCCCAAAGGAACGCACCCTTAGAGTGTACCAAAGACGTTCATGGCTGCATTAAATGCTAAATGACACATCATTGCACATACTGTATGTTCAGGGTTGCGGATAAGTTTTCACGGCAGATTCCTATGGGTCAATTCCCACTGCTCCCACTTGTGTATTGATTTGTCAGATCATGTAGCTGATCTTGTTGGGTTTTTGATCTGAGACCCTTCACCTATCTGGAACACTGTATGTTAGTTCCTCAAAATTTAATCTCAGGATTTAGTAGGTTCCCTGCATTGAGTACAGTGTATACATATAAAGTATTGCATTGGAAATTTTGTCTGTGAGTCTTGTTTTTCTATATCAACCGATACTATCAGTTAATTAATTACTTAGGCATCCCTTTTGTCTCAGTTCCATCATTTATATTCTTCTCGCAGGTCTTTATACATATCATTTACATTTTAAGTACTAGATGCATCTGGGAGTTAAAGCCTAGTGATCATATTTTTTTCATTCTTGTGTGCCTGCTTATCTTTGGATTGACCATGGAGAGAAGTTAATAATTTGCAAATTAATGATAATTAAAAATAATTTTTCTTTTCTGCTTTTTCAGGCAGCTGAAGCATTCCTTGTTAGACTTTTTGAGGATGCGTACCATTCTACTTGTTTGCGTCTTCCACATTTAATATCAACGTTTTGTTGTTGTGTGTTACTTTTTCATGTTGTGCAATACATGCCTGGGTTCCGTTTTGCACAAATTGGGTGTTGCAAAGGGCTTTTCTTTGCATGTAACTGTACAAGACAAATTTAAAAGAAATGGTGCATAGTAGTAATTGAAATGAAGTTTGCTCAAGATGTTATGAAGTATCTTTCCTTCTTTATGTAATTATGATTTCATCTATTTTATTACATTTTTATTTCTAAAATTGCAATTCATGATGCATGCTCCTATTGACCATGTAGTTGTCTGTTGGCATGTTAACAAGGTGGCTGTTATGATGAAACTGCATTTTGTTGTTATTTTGATGTCATTTCTTTGGTTTCACAAACTGTTTGTGTAAACTTTAGAACACTTCCAATTTTCTTCTTGTATTTATATTTTTTATCTACACGTATGTATTTTAAATCCCAGTTTTGTAATAGATCAAATGACTGTTGTTGTTGTTGTTGTTCTCTTTGTCTTTGTTTTGTTTTTACAGCAATTTATGTGCAATCCACGCCAAACGAGTGACTGTTATGCCCAGAGATATGCAGCTAGCCAGGCGGATCCGAGGAAGACATGATGGTCTTGGCTGATAAGAAAACAAACCTTTCACTGCTTTGTAGCTTAGTTTTGGAAGAGAACATTTAGTTTATCTCAAGACGTATTTTTATGACCCTTTATCAACTTTTAGAGGCCTTAATTTTGTATGCAATTATCGCTAAAGGTGAAAGTATTTTTAAGACACAAACATTTTAAAAGTTGCATCATGGTCATGTATTTAAAGCATTTGAACAAACAATTTTTAACTTACGTACATCTGTGAATGGAATGGAAATTTGTTCCATGCACTGAGTGCCAGGATTTTTTTTTTCAATTTATGTTAATGTATTGATTATTCAAGGCTTCACTTATATTTGCTTCCTTGCATCTTGTATTAATATTTATTGTGAAATACAGTCTATATTTTAATTTCTTTGATTAAGTCTACCTCTTTGGATTGCATTTCACTTTGCTGTTGTTGTTTCCATTTTCGTAGTTTTCGGGCCTTAAGTTATGATGCATTTATCCAATTGGTTTTTATTGTGAACATAACTCGTATTTGGATTTCATTTGTACAAATAAAGCTGAAACTGTACAGATTACTCGTTGTTGTCGTTGTCGTTGTCGTTGTTTAATTTTCATTGAAGGCGAGTGCGCTTTTGGAGCACCTTTGTTTAAAAGTGATTGAGTTTTTTTGATCTTGATAACAGATCACATAGAAGTAGTAAAGCTCTCTAAACAAGGGTGTGAAACATCAAAGGAAACTAAACGGGAGACAGAAAAGAGGCTAAAGAGAAGGGAACTAATGGGAGAGCGAGAGGTAATTTGCATCAGAAGTTTTGGTGCTTGATTTCTTGGGACATCGGAATTTTACGATACTTGTGGTATTTGGCTGTTTAGCGTGTTATTTGATAAAAATAGCAAGTCGCAGCGGAAATTACAGTGGAACTCCGTTAATCCGACAACTAAGAGACAAGCTAGATTATGTTTATGATAGTATTAACGCCGAATTATTTACAGTGTGGGGAAACCCTTGTGAATTATAATACGGTTTGCCTCTAGGTTTGTCTTATTCACTGAGGGGCGATACCGTACTACTCGTGGTTACAATAGGACCGACCTAGTAAACCGACGGAATACCTATATACGTATCGCAAGTAATTACTTATTCTTCTTAGCTATTATATTCTTTCTTTTTTTAGAAGGATATCCGAACATCACTAACCTTATGCCACGTCGGCGTTGTCGCCCGCGTTTTCGTCCCCTGCGTTCTCGTGCTCGGTTGGAGCGTTTCCTTCAAAGATGTTGTTTCATCTGCCTCAACTCTCCAAGCGAGTACCCTTCCAAGAGGTTACCTTGTTGTTTTCAGTTTATCCATGAGGAATGTCTCCTGACGTCCTTTCAGTATTCTTCACGTACCAATTTACACGATACGTGCCCCCACTGTCGAAGGTTTATTTCTTCTTACAACCACTCAGACGACATTCCTCATGGAAGTTATCCATTTCGATTCGATTTCTTTTCTTATCCCCCCCCCCCCCCCCTCCGCCTCCCCCTCCTTCCCATGATGACTATTTAGACTATTTTGGGATACTACAGGACAATGCTTTCCTGTCTCCTGCCGATTCTGATAGGTTGTTTTTAGATCCTCCAGCCCCTTCTCCACCTGCGGGTTGGGCGGAGTTCCGTCAAACTCATTATTGATAGTTTATTCCCTTCTATGTTATCTTTCTCTCGCTACTCTTCTATTATACCAGGGAATACATGATACATCCTTTGTGGTTTTCGGCGTTTCCAAATATCTATATCTATATCAAAAACAAAAAAAACAAACAAACAAACAAACAAACAAAAAAATTGTTTCGGTGTCGGGTTCGTGAGGACATTTTTCTTGTTATGGTATTGTCATGTTATCTTGCTTGCATTCTATTACCTCATTGTGAGCTAGGGACTAGCTCAATGTAAGGAGGGAGAATATGTAAAACAATAAAAATGCAAGCAAGGTATAAATTCCCAACCATATTTATTCGTTGTAATAATGGGCAAAAAGTTAATGGTAATGTTTTGAGAAATAGGTGTTGGGTCATTCGAAATATAATATTGGAATATTTTATGTGTTTAAAAAATGTTGCAGGTGCTGCGTTTCCTAGGAACTAGTTCTTCAGTGAAATATGTGTAAATTACTTGACCGTTGTTAAACTGGAAATGGTGCCATGTAAACTAACTATTTTGAAATGTAGTGTCTACTCCAATAATTTGTAGCCAATTCTTGGTAGGATGCCTTGGTACATTCATGTTCTGCGAGCACCGTTGCTGCACTGCATGTTTTCGGTTTAGCTGCGTTGTCCAGCAACTCGTTTGTTTACTCGCGGGTGTCGATCGAGAAAATGAAGTAAAAATTGAAATCTGGATTTTGGAAGCGCTCTTTTTGGAATTAGTCGCGTTAGACTCCTTAACTTATTTTCAGTCTCCTGTCCAATTTTTCAGTCAAACCTTGCCCTTTTTACTGACCTTTTCAAGGAGTTTGATAACGATGTTTAAATTAATTTATTCCTAATTTACACTTCTACCCAAATAAAGAAAAGATTCCTAACAATAGCAGCGGCACCTCACTAAAGGATGTTTGTACCAAGAGCACGTCCAGTTAATGAGATGGATAGTTTTAACTGGAAATCCCGCCCACGAAGCTGGGAGTTTGCAAACCTATTTCTTGTAACACTTATGTTGACTGAAATATTTAACAACAACTTTTATCTTTTAACTTAGTGTTATCCTAAACTTTTAATCGGTAAGAACGAAGATTGTAGCTTTTATATTGTTCACGTTACCTTATTTAGGTCAACCACTCAAGGATAGTCGGTTAAAATCAAGGTAGAAAACGTTTTAGTCAACCTCGATAACCTCGAAGGAAAATATGCTAAGTAGCTTGGTGCGCAGTCGCAATAGAACCTTATTCGAACTGCGCATGACATTACGTTAGCCTAATTGACAGATTGACATTGATTTGATGGATGACGTGGTTGTCCCTTTAAAAGGAACGTGACGAGTTAGCTCCTTGTAGTTGTAGTAATTGCTGTAACCAGTCAAGAGCAACAAGTAAGAGAACGTTGTGAGTATTGTACCCAAGTCATCAATAGTGGGAATAAAAAGAGAAGCAACCAAACAAAGAGTGTTGGAGTGATCGGCTAATTTCCCCAAAGGTCGCTTCAACAATAGATATAAATACGAAATGAATTACTGAACGTTGCTTGGGGAAAAAATGGCTAAATCAATTACATTATTTATGATAAGACCAAGATAGACTGGAGTCTACTGTTGATAACATTACTGGGCGAATGAGGGCAGCGGAGGTCACCGCTTTTTAAAAATGCGTGGAAAAAAAGGCGGGAATTGACGTTCACCTGCGATTAGGCAAACCTCACTTCCCCGACGACGAAATGAATCAACACCTGATCAACCGGGACCTGGGTGGATGACGTCACACACTCAGTCCCGGAGTGTCGGCGCATCTTTCTTGCCGGCGTTTCTGTAGTTGTCAAGGAAGGCGTTGCCCTCGTCTTCTCAACCGCTTAATATTTCATTAAATGATATTCTCTTACAGCTAATACCTTTTTATATCGAATCATTTTGGAATTGTACCAGAGGAAATAAGCAATCCCTGTAGAATCAGCAATCCCTGTCGCCAAAATGGGAGAAAGTGGAAAGCAAACACAATCTTTCGAGTTTCGTTACCCTTTCTGCATTCATAACGAAATATAGCGTGCCGTGAGATCTGGGACATATCCGCAGTCAGAGTGGAAAGTGACTGCTAAAATATATTTTTTAAGTTATCTTTCCAACCAGCACGGCTCGGAAATCCGAAAGCTAAGAGCATTTGTATTATTCATTATTCTGAAGAACTGCTGAGGGCATACCGCTCAGGGCTTCTTCCTGAACCGCAGAACACCGTAAAAGAAACTTTATATAAAAAAAGTTATTCCACGCTCTACAAGTTGTCCTTAAGCGGACTGACGTTAAATAAGAAAAAAAAGTAAAAAAGAAACATTCCAAGCCATGTGAACCAGCAAACAAATTTTCAAGGGCGTTTTTAAAACATGAAATGACGAAATGGCACAACGCTTACCCTTACAATAGCGTTCAGGTTAGCCCAAACACTGTGCTCGACAGTTGATAAATCTCAGTAATTGTACTGAAGGGTTGAACAAACACCTGTATACCTCATTGCCTTAAACTCGCCCAAATTTCAACACACGTGACAGAAGCTTACGGAAAACCACTTGGCACGTCGACTGAAGTTTTAAGCTCAGTTATTTGCGATGAAACCATAACATAAAAGGTCCATTTAATTGCTAAAATTAGCTTGTTTCCGATAAATTAAAAATAATTTAGAGGATTTTAAATGGCATCACAAGGGTAAAGGGGCACAAATCTCGTGGAGGACGACTTTATCGGGTGAAGAAGAAAATAGAAAACTGAAACCGCCGCCCTAACTATCTTTTATCTCACATTTGAGCTCGGCGACATTTAACGTAAGGACTTTTGCCTAATAAGTTTCAGATAAGAGCGCTCATAGAACTGAAAGGCTGAGAGGCCGAGAGTCGCGTGGGTGGGGGACCGGGGGAGGTGGGGGGAGGGAAGCGGAGGCGGAGGGTGAACCGAATAACACGTTAATTCCTTGTTGTTATTGTGTATATATTGGCTGTTTTTATGAATTAGTTCCGTGGCTAACATGAGCATCAATAAAAAAGAACCCATATCGAATTTTGTGTGGTATTTCAGGCGAGGTGTCGTTTACCTGCATAACATAAATTTCTTCACCATCCGTGGATGCCTGTTTATCTACATTTCACCTAAAAAGGACTGCAGTTATGGGTCAGTTGAAAAGGGAAACAAATATATGAATTCTTCAGGTATGCATTCTAACTAATTCATTGTGAGGGGACAGTGTTGTCCTTAAGTTTCCTCACGTTTGTACGCAGACGTCTTACAGCTATTAAAGTGATACGTGGCCTTAAAGTTTGTTGAAAAGAATCAGTTATACAGCTACGCCACAAAGTACGAGCCTGTCACCTTTCAGATGGAAAAATAAATCGAAAATTTACCTATACCTAACATTTAGACTTAAGTTAAATCAAAGAAACTTCTGAGAAATAAACCATCTCGGTCAAAGGTCGTTGCTGAGTCAGTGACGCCGTTATTGATGTCGAAACACTACAGCGCCAATGTCTTAGAAAGTGAACTATAGGCGAGCCTGTTAATTTCATTCCTAATCTTTGCTTTTCTCCATGCTCAATTTTTTCGAGGCGTGCAAATGCAATTCAACACGCAATGCTCAAAAATTCAATTGTTAGCTAATCGAGGAGGCACAAATAATAGTGACTCCGTTCAGGTGCCCCTTCCGTTACCTCCCACTTCCTCTCCCCGGCCAGAATGACGCAAGCGCAATCCGATCGGAAGTGGCACATACACAATCATGGCGGCCGGTTGAATGATATGAAGTTCACTTTTTGACTTTGGATTTTGTACACGAAATGGGCTCTAGGTTAAGGTATGAATTTGCTTCATGTGCTAAAGGAAAATTTCTTGATTATGATTGATGGTTTTTTGTATTCAGGCCCTCTCCTGAGAGAATTTTTGAGTGCTTTTTGGAAGTCGCTTCCCCGACAGATTGTGAGGGTAGGTAGTGTACACATTTCAATTTTGAACCTACAAGAGTTCGATTCTGTGCGGCAAATCAAATGTAACGAACTCCATACTTTAAATGGCCCTTTCATTTGTTATTATCTGTTACTTAGCTTGTCGAAGAAGACGTGTAAAAGCCCATATAACGTTGATCATTTGGAAGGAAATTAGCTTATCTTTGGTAGCTTAAGCGTGATTTTAAATAGAAATTTGGATTTACGTTCTTATGCATGACCTTTGTTGTCCTTTATGACCTTCACTCTGTTTAACTTTTGCAATAACTCTTTGCTCAGTCTATCTGAAGTGTTTAAGTAACCGTACCTAAAGAATTTTAAAAAGTGCATACATAAATTTAGCTGTATTTCCGAGGCATTAACACCAATAACTTTTTTAAAAGCTTTCAAGTACGTGACATCACATGTTAGGTTTACTTGTTTCGGGTATTTGAATGGAAACACAAAACACCATCCAGTGTACAATGATGTACATAAGCAAATTGGGTTAAAATATTATAAGCTTGGGTAAACCCTGCTTCCTCTTATCACGATCTCATGTTTATATTTTTTGGATTGCTCAATGCATGATTTCACATGATGGGACTTTCCAAATTCTTGCTTGGTTTCCTCATGCCGTATTATGTTTCTCTTCACTTGCTTGCTCACTGGCTTGCATTAGTTACAAAATTACAACGATAATGTTTCGTGATGTGGTTATGTACCGTTAATTGAAAAAATATATCTAGTGAGGTTCTGAAAAACTGCTTTGTTTATACTTTATATGTGTCTCTGTTTTCCTTTTTCCGAATTCCTCGTTGCTTTCATAACAATTTATAACAATAGTTTTACTGCCTTCAGGTGACTGAATTTTGTCCAAAATGCCCCCCCCCCCCTGTTTTAAGTTAAAGCATTGCAAAGACAAATTTAATGCACTAATTATTGATGACAGAATATGACTGAACCCTTGTCATTGTAAAGATGACCAGTTAAATCATTCTATAAAATGTTTCCTTCCATAATATTAAACTAGTCCACTACAACACATATACAACATTAGGTGGAATCAGAGCCAAGCCTATGTATTATACTTGAAGTACATAAATGTAAACTATACATTCATTTCCTGGTAATTTATGCATGCAGTTTCATTTGAAAGGTAGGTGTTAAAATACCTGCCTTTTGATTTGCATTTGAAGGAAAATAGATGTTTTTGGTAAATGTGAAAATGCTTATCTCCAGTTGTGGAATAGATCTTTATTTAATTTATCTTAGTGAGCTACCTGTAAATGACAAGTGCCTTCTCTTTAGTCAGTAGAAACCCAGTATTTAGTTCTGATTAGTGAAGGACTTATTCTCAGGAATTATGCAAAAAACTGATGTCGTTTGACGTCTGATATTTTTTTACAGGTCCAGAAACAAAGTTTATTCATCCTACAGACTTCGATGAAAAAGTAGGTGTCTAATGTGAATTGAATTTAGAATGATCCAGAATGCATTTTCCATTATTAGCCCAGTTATTAGAGGCTATCCCATAGTCTTTCTGCAGAGGGTGTATATCTCTATCCATGGTATGATTGTTTTGCTTTATTCTTGCGTATAATTATAATTATAATGTGTCTTTTTAAGGCAGGATTTTATCGAACTGAGTGTCCAAGTATCTTGAGGATGATCACTGTTTAAATAGTTAAACTAAGGTAAAATCTTAGATTAGCAGAAAGCCTAGATCCTAGACTGAGACTGGAGATCTCCAAATAAGTTTGCACTCAAGACAGTAGAAACAGTCTTCTGTCCTTCCTTATGTTCTCTCCCAGACCCCCTCCCACTAGGAGAGTGCCATCTAACATCCCATAGAAAGTTCGAATGTCCCCATTTCATTTATCAACTTAAAGCATGCATGGTTGAAAGGTTAACCTTGTCCTTCTTTAGGTTGATGACCCTGGCCTGCAAATTGTAGTGGGCACTGTGAGTTTCTTAGTATAGAAGGCATATAAAGAAAAGTTTGTTTAGTTAATAAACATTAATATGTTTTAATCCTTCAGGAAGCACTGAAGGCAATTCCTCAGTTTTGTTATCCCTGTGTCTCAAGCTCGTAAGTACACTTTGCATGTTAATTGATAATTCATTGTAAATGTATATATTGCTTGTCAGTAGATGACCACACTTCACCTTTGTTTAATTTTGCGTTTTTTTGTAAATACAAGTTGAATTGATTTTTTTTTCCACAGGGAAGCTGTTCAACACTACACATTTGTTCTTACTGATATAGAAGGCAAATATAGATTTGGGTTTTGTCGTTATTCTCCTGAAGTCAAGACTTGTCTCTGCATTCTAAGGTAAATATGATACATTGTACTTACACAACTGCTTGTAATTTCCGACATTTTCTATCTGTTTCCTGAGATCTTTTTCTTTTTCTTTCTTTCTCTCTCTCTCTCTTTTTTGAAAAAAAAAAAAAAAAAACTAGTTATTTATTTCACAGGACCTTACATTTTCTGTACAGTCCACTTATGTTTCTCTGAATGCTCCAGATCAGTCATCTCATATATATTTTCAGTATTTTCAGGTTTTGATAACAATGGTTTTTCTTTCATGTTAGTCTCATGCTATGTGGGTTGTAAACATCTTAGTATTTAGTAAGTAATCAACTTGATTGCCATCCTATACTTGTTTCAGCTATTTGCCGTGGTTCAAGATCTTTTATGAGCTTTTGAACAGGATTGCAGATTTGAAGAGAGCAAATGAGGTAAATAATCTTATATTAGATACATGTATGAGCTCATTATTTGCATATCAGATATAGTCTATCCAGTTTGTATTTGCTCCAGATAAGTTACATGTAGACGACAAAAGGTGCAGAGGCAAACCTGTGGCAGAATTAACTGGCCTTTTTGTGAGGTGTGTCTAATGTAGGGAGTGTTTCAATAAGAGCTGTATGGATTGGTGCATGGTCATAATCGAGTCGGATGATTGCATTGTGTTCTTGGATAAGACACTTACAGTAAACTACTTTGTTCACAGTGTTCAGGGTGCAGAGAAAACCAGTTTTCAGGCTTGAAAAATAAAATTCTTACTTAATGTTTTGCAGTACTTCTGTATGTTGAACTTCCTAAAAGATTTTTCCCCCCCAAAAAAAGTTGCCTTGAACCAACTGCGAAACACCTTTAGAACTATCAGACGTGAATTTCTTTGTGCACTATGCAAATTTCTTGTTGCTGGGTAGAATTGCAATGAACTAGCATCCCATTGTGGGGGGGGGGGGGGGGGGGTAAAAGTACTCCTACAATGTAATTGCTTAATGCAGCAGAAACCTGTGAGGTCCTTCAATGTCTGTGACTGGAATGGATGTCTCTATGTCTTTTACAAAGGAACTGGTACCATCAAAAAGTTATTACCTAGGCCAGATTCCCCTCCTCCACTAAAGCTAAGACTGTTGTTGCTGTGAATGTGCTGACAAGAAACATTTCTGTTTGTGTTTGTAGGTTAATTCAATTCTTCCTATACTGAATCAGCTCTTAAGCCAGTCACCTCCAACACCAGGTTCTCCCTTAGCCATCACAGTGGATAGTAAAAGAGTAAGTGTTTATCCAAGTCAGGCTCCAAAGAAAATCTCTTTCCAGTTGCTCTTTAGCACGTAACAGAGCCATTGTATATTACCCTTTGAAAGTCCTCTCTCATTGGCCTTACTGTCAACTGAAATATTAATTACATGCTTAAATCTGGCAAATGATGGATACATGACTTTGAATAAAATTCTCCAGTCTGACAGGGAAATCTGTTATCCTTACAAAATCAAACAAGACCAGGGCTGTCAACCTGTTATGGCTTAGTATGCTTCATTTTCCCTTGATTCTATGGGTGAAATTGCTTGTTGTTGATAGGATTCAACCGCAAAGTAACAAGTTTGCTACAAGTGTGGAGAACGAGGCTACAGGTGACTCAAAACTTAATGGCAGCCCTGAAGACTACTGTATATTTGTACCTCAAACTACATGTACACCTCATAATGAGGCTGAAAGCTTGAATCAGTAGCCACAGGACTAGCTGGTAACTTTGTAGGTGTGCTGCTTTATCTAGCACTGATGATGAAACAGGAAATACATGTAGGTATACATGTATCTTATGGTGTTTTTATTACATATTTAGGACTTTTCCTTTGTTGTACCAGACAATACTAAGCTGCCAAGCATACCAGATGATGTAAGTAAATATTAAATCCTTCATTCCTTGTACTGTAACAGTTACATGCAACAAAGAGATTTGATTATGCAGTTGTTGGAATTTAAAACTCTCAACCACTAAATTTGTCTCAAATTAACATATTTTTGAAACAATTTCCCCCTAAGAAAATATAATTCTTTCTAGATATATTGATAATTTTCCAACCATTAAGTTTCCAGGAATTAATGTAATGTAGGGTTTTAAATGTCCTGAATGAAAGTCAGATATTAAGTCAACTAATATTGAAAAGCATTTTTACCGGTAATAAAATGGGAAATTATTTTCTTAAAGAAATGATTTTTTTCTATTATGCAGAGGAACCTAACTGATTACTTTGCTGCTGTGGAGCCATCTAACATGATTTGTATTTTTGCCAGGTAAGATTATTTATTATGCCTTGTAATGTACCATTCATGCATGTACAGTACTACTTAAATTTAAGTTGACATTCGCTCGAAATTCAAATGACCTGACTCGATGCCCGATCCTTGAAACGCCAAAACTGAGTTTTGAGTCAATTTGTTTGAGTTTTGAGTTGAGGTGTTCAAGTTTTGAGTCAAGAAAACAAAGAACTTATCTTCTCATTTATTTGTGATTGCTATTGTTATGTATTTGGGAAATAACTCGTTTCCTATTCACCGGTGTCCCCTAGAAACTAAAGACTTGAAACTCAAGACTTGAGACTCAAAACTTGTGTTTCAAAACTTGATTCTCAGTTCTCAGGGATTGATTATCAAGTTTCAAGTTGAGACTGTCAACTTACGTTTGGCTGGTACTGTAGTGTCATATAACATTTTTGTAATAATTTATTGTTTTATGTACATATAAACCTGTTTCTCGAGGTGTTTACAAAGCTCAGTGCCACCTGTGGGTCAAAAAAGTTAACTCTAAGGATTCATCTTAATTTCATTGCCAAAGAGGTTTTATTATCATAATGTATTAGACGACTGTATATTGCAAGACTGGCAATTAAACTTAGCGTAATATTAATAGTGCTTTGCGGCATTCCATTTTTCAGTATGTTCTTTGAGAGGCGAATAATTGTGACATCCAAGAAGCTAAATTTAGTAAGTATACTTGTAGCATGGAAGGAAAGTCAAATTAATTGAGAGCACTTGCACTGTTTTACATGCAGGAATTTGTTGGTACTCATCTTGATTTGTGGAATAGCAAAGGAGAATATTGATTGTAGGTGTTATGTTATTGAAATATTTTTTTTGTTTTAGCTGACTGCTTGTACATATGGTGCGGCATCTCTGTTGTATCCAATGTATTGGTAAGTTCTGAGGATCTTTTCAGTTCTAAACTGAAGTCTTTTACTTTATTGAATTATTTATTTGAGTTGTACTGTCAGTATGAGATGAAAATGTAGCAAAAATAAATTAGAAACAGGATTTGCAATAGTTTTTGCAACAGACTTGCAATTGCATTTTTCCACATGTAGTTTCAAGTTCTTCAAGTTCACAGCAAAACATATGCATGCATGCATGCCTTAGGAAATGAATATTAAATGATTTCATTATTTGCAGTATTTACAGATGCTACTGATATTGAGTTGTTTTTGTTTGTGATTTCCAGGCAACACATGTTTGTTCCCATTGTGCCTCCACACCTCTTAGACTACTGTTGGTAAGCAAAACTACTGCTGATCGATCATGCCATTCACACAAGTTTACATCGTTAGTTTATCATTGTAATAATTTTTTGGGAAGAGATTATCTGTAATCTGACCAAGTCTAGACCCTTGAAGAGCAAAGCAATATGAAACAAAAATTCCAGAATAATAAATCTAATGGATTTATTTCTGAGGGTTTTATTGTTAGAAGGATTTTTGCCGTTTGTATTCAGTTGAATTATTTTTGGGGGTCACTTTTTTGAGGGAAAGGAGGGTGGTTAGGTGTTTGATATCCAGCTTAACTGTTGCATAATGAAATATCTGTTTTATTTTCATGATAGTGCACCAATGCCATTCTTGGTGGGAGTGCATGCATCATTAATGCCGGTATGTGGAAAATAGTTCTAAATTATTACCAATAGTAATTAGTTTGTAATTCCTATGACACTTGACAGCATGGCATGACCTTAATCTGGTGCCTGTTAAATTTTCCACTTATGTATCTATTGTACAGTATATTTGTAACTTCTTTGACAGGGTACTTTGAATGAAGTCTAAAGCAATTTAATGTAATCTAAGTGTGTAGCACCAATTTTCATAGTACCTGATTCTGGATTCTTCTTATAATGCTAGCTGATGTTAGTAGTAGATTAGAGCATATTCTGACATATATTTATGATGATTTTCTTCATTCCTGTTGCATGTCTGGGTGTCTGCTAGACTATTATAATACACACATGTATACATGTCTGTAATATTATAATAGAATTGTTGTACATGTTGTAGAGGCTTAATGTCATGTTTTAAGGTTTTGTTATAATTTTTGTCTGCCATTGTGTTTCTTTAGAAAGTGCGTCAAATGCCACTAGATGAAGTTGTAATTTTTGATGCTGATACAAATATAGTGGAGAGTCCATTTGATGATATTTCACAGCTGCCACCCGATGCTGTAAGTCAGTCATAGTTGTGCATTTGAAATTTGCCTTCTCATAATAACATGATTTTCTCTTATGGATGTTTGGCATGTTGCCTTACTGTAAGTTTTGGGCACTGGGTTGAGTAAGGTTAAGTCTGCATACGAGGCCAAGTAGCACATCAGGCGGATGCTTATCTCCAGTTTCTGTAGCGTGACATGTTTAGGAGTATTTGTACTCCCCCTGGAAGGGATGCTAGTCCATCGCAGGGTTACCCTCACCCCCAGCATATAATTTACCAGTAGAGAGGCATTTTGAGAGGAAACTGTCTTCCCCAAGAACACAACACAATGACTTCAGCCAGGGCTGGACCCAGACTTCTCAATCTGGAGTGGATTGCACTAAACATGGGGCCACTATACACCTCTTGTAACTGGGTCAGGTGTCTTTGTGGAATATTTTGAAAAGACCCACAATGAAAAACGGTTGAATCAAAATTAAGAGTATGTTTTGGAATTCATTTATGACCATTATAACCTTACAGAAAAATGCTTGTTCTTGCATTTTAGGTGTACACTCTAAAGAACACTCTCAAGAAACCTGTTTATCCAATTGATGACAATGTCTCCAGGGCATTTCTTTGTGCCATGGTGTCACTTATTGGAGGTTACAGAGATGCCTTGCGACTCAAACCTGTAAGTGTACACTTTAACAACTATTTCAATTTAGTTTTCATTGCCACAATAATAAAATACTAATAATAAATAAGCATTTTTATGCAGGATGACCATTTCAATTATAAGAACTACTATCAACATGGGTCCTTCGTAAAAATAAACAAATAAATAATTAATAAAATAAAGTTAACAATAAAGATTAGCGAAAAAACTGAGCAACGACGTTTCGGTGTCATCCTGGCACCATTTTCAAGTTAAAAAATATTTGTGCGAAAAGTAAACTAATTTATACCAATGGTAGAGGTGCGAAATTGAATACATTAAGATTAAAATAGTTGTTCAATGTTCATGTTCATTCCAATGAGGTGTCAAACACTGGTAATGAGTTCAGTGTCTGTTCAAAGCCTAAACAAATACTTTTGCGCGAATGGAGTCTGACTGTGTGTTAAGGCTCGGTTTCTTCTTGCGAATCCACAACATTTCGTGGATCAAGCAATCGAACTTTCCCTGACATTTCTTTAGGATCTTAAAGTTGTTAGTCAGGTCACCAACTGTATCAACTCGGTGTTCATTTTGAAGGTGTTTTCCGATGGCGGTAAATCGGTGTTCCTCAATGCGCTTGTAAAGATGACGGCTAGTGTAACCGACGTATTCTGCATCACACAGATCACATATATAGTTATAAACAACGCACTGTTGATTGATCAAAGGTGGTTTTGGCTCTTGTACTTTGAGATCATCGCCAATTTTACGGCTTCTGAACACCGGCTGTAGTTTGTGATCAAGTTTATTACTCAAGTCCGAGAGATGTTTCTTTACTATGTCCGCTGATTTCTGGTCTTTAAAAGGCAGGACAATGCGGTAGATATTCTCTGTTGGAGGCGTCGATCTTGTGTCTGGTGACATCACTGAATTAACGAAACGGGTGATGGTGGAGTTCACAAGAGAATCTGAGTACTTGAGGTTAGAAAAGATCAGTTTAAGGCGTTCGCATTCTGTTGAGAATAGTTCCCATGTTGAGGACAAGCGGTAAGCACGGTTTAACATGGTTTTAACTAAAGATCTTTTATAGCGGTTGTCGACATGACTTTGGTGGTGTAAGAGGAGACCAGTGTTTGTGGGTTTACGGTAAACACTTGTTACCAGCTTGCAGCCCTTCTTGCATATTTCAATGCCGACAAATGGTAGCTTACCGTTAGATGCGATCTCCATGGTGAAGGATATGGAAGGATGACAGTTGTTCAAAGTCTTCAGAAAGGCTTCTGCGGTTGGTATGTCTTTCATTGTGGCTAGTGTATCATCCACGTAGCGTCTGTAGAAGTCTGGCAACTTGTTCTCGTTTTGTAGCTTTTCCTCGATAGAACAAAGAAAAGTATTGGCCATTAGGGGACCCAAGGGAGAGCCCATCGCTACTCCATCAATTTGTTGGTAGAGTTGACCGTTAAATTGAAATAGCTGGTCCTTTGTTGCTACTGACAACAGTTCAATTAGATCAGCTTTGCTGATGTTTAGATGGTGTGTTTTGTTGAACCAGTTGTCAACAAAAGCTCTATCAGCAAGGATCTCGATGGTTTCTTGTAGTGGGACGTTCGTAAATAGCGAAGAGACATCATAAGATACTAGGATGTCAGATTCGTTGAGGCTCAGATTGCGAATCTCATCAGTGAAGGAAAATGTGTCAGATATTGTGTAGCTGTTGATCGACAGGGGCTTCAGTTTATCGTCGAGCCATCTCGCGAGGGCGAAGTTGTAAGTACTTGTGGCGGATAGAATGGGCCTCATCGCCAGTTTTTCTTTATGAGTCTTTGGCAGACCATAAAGATGGGCGAGTCGTGATCCTTTCGGGCAAACTGAGTCGGCAATCTGTTTTGGAAGAATTTTGCGCACGACAGATTCAAGGTGTTTCTCTTTCTGCAGTAAAGGGTGGTAGTTTTTGAGCGGTCGTCCACGCGTCTTGGGTCTCTCCGAACTTACGGCGGTAAATTTAGCTGTATCGTTGATGGAAGATTCACTCAAAAGGCGAACATATTCTGCCTTATCCATAACAACTACTCCTGTACCTTTATCTGGTTTCGTGATTACGATGTCATCTCTTCGTTTCAGTTGCTCAATAGCTCTTTGTAGCGCTTTCGGTGGTTTGGGGGCTTTGCACTCGATGTAGTTAAGCGCGATCGATCGAAGGGTCGCCGCAGCTAATTCCTTCTTATCATCGGATAATGAAGGCTCCAGTTGCCAGAAGGCTTTCTCGAAGCTAGCTTGAATGTCCATTGAAGAGATGCGTTGCGGCAAGGAAAACTTCAAACCTCGACACAGAACAAGCTTCTGGAAGAATGAAAGCTTGTAGGAGGAAATGTTCTGGATATGTTTGTCCACATCGTGATCTTTGTTTAGCAGCTTCATGATTTTGTTGATATGGCCGCTCATCATTTTCTCATAGTGCTTTTTGCGGAGGTTAACCATCGTTCTCAGGATGCACATGTATTGGAGCGATGAACAATTCCGGCGTATTTCAACGTAGATTCCGTTAAGTTCCAAAGTTCGTTAAGTTCGCAAAATTCTCCCAAAACAGATTGCCGACTCAGTTTGCCCGAAAGGATCACGACTCGCCCATCTTTATGGTCTGCCAAAGACTCATAAAGAAAAACTGGCGATGAGGCCCATTCTATCCGCCACAAGTACTTACAACTTCGCCCTCGCGAGATGGCTCAACGATAAACTGAAGCCCCTGTCGATCAACAGCTACACAATATCTGACACATTTTCCTTCACTGATGAGATTCGCAATCTGAGCCTCAACGAATCTGACATCCTAGTATCTTATGATGTCTCTTCGCTATTTACGAACGTCCCACTACAAGAAACCATCGAGATCCTTGCTGATAGAGCTTTTGTTGACAACTGGTTCAACAAAACACACCATCTAAACATCAGCAAAGCTGATCTAATTGAACTGTTGTCAGTAGCAACAAAGGACCAGCTATTTCAATTTAACGGTCAACTCTACCAACAAATTGATGGAGTAGCGATGGGCTCTCCCTTGGGTCCCCTAATGGCCAATACTTTTCTTTGTTCTATCGAGGAAAAGCTACAAAACGAGAACAAGTTGCCAGACTTCTACAGACGCTACGTGGATGATACACTAGCTACAATGAAAGACATACCAACCGCAGAAGCCTTTCTGAAGACTTTGAACAACTGTCATCCTTCCATATCCTTCACCATGGAGATCGCATCTAACGGTAAGCTACCATTTGTCGGCATTGAAATATGCAAGAAGGGCTGCAAGCTGGTAACAAGTGTTTACCGTAAACCCACAAACACTGGTCTCCTCTTACACCACCAAAGTCATGTCGACAACCGCTATAAAAGATCTTTAGTTAAAACCATGTTAAACCGTGCTTACCGCTTGTCCTCAACATGGGAACTATTCTCAACAGAATGCGAACGCCTTAAACTGATCTTTTCTAACCTCAAGTACTCAGATTCTCTTGTGAACTCCACCATCACCCGTTTCGTTAATTCAGTGATGTCACCAGACACAAGATCGACGCCTCCAACAGAGAATATCTACCGCATTGTCCTGCCTTTTAAAGACCAGAAATCAGCGGACATAGTAAAGAAACATCTCTCGGACTTGAGTAATAAACTTGATCACAAACTACAGCCGGTGTTCAGAAGCCGTAAAATTGGCGATGATCTCAAAGTACAAGAGCCAAAACCACCTTTGATCAATCAACAGTGCGTTGTTTATAACTATATATGTGATCTGTGTGATGCATAATACGTCGGTTACACTAGCCGTCATCTTTACAAGCGCATTGAGGAACACCGATTTACCGCCATCGGAAAACACCTTCAAAATGAACACCGAGTTGATACAGTTGGTGACCTGACTAACAACTTTAAGATCCTAAAGAAATGTCAGGGAAAGTTCGATTGCTTGATCCACGAAATGTTGTGGATTCGCAAGAAGAAACCGAGCCTTAACACACAGTCAGACTCCATTCGCGCAAAAGTATTTGTTTAGGCTTTGAACAGACACTGAACTCATTACCAGTGTTTGACACCTCATTGGAATGAACATGAACATTGAACAACTATTTTAATCTTAATTTATTCAATTTCGCACCTCTACCATTGGTATAAATTAGTTTACTTTTCGCACAAATATTTTTTAACTTGAAAATGGTGCCAGGATGACACCGAAACGTCGTTGCTCAGTTTTTTCGCTAATCTTTATTGTTAACTGTATTTCCAAATTTAATCTTATAATAAAATAAAGTATAAAATATGCAAAAATCTAAAAAGCTTTATAAGAAATCTGAAAAGATACATATAAAAAGAGATAAAAAGACTGGAACTAGATTCATATACAATTATTGAAAGTATCTGCCCCTTTATGAAAAAACACTCTTTTAGTCGATTCTAATTTAACCCCATCAAGCCGTTTGTCAATGTTGACAAACGGCTTGTTTGTATGAGAAAATTGCATGCGGTATATTTTAAAGGGGCTCAGTCATGGTATTTTGAGTTATTTTGGCCACATACAAGATTACCTTTAAATGGTAGGAAACATGAAAATAACAGTTTAATAAGACAGAAAAACACCAAAGAGATAATGATAAACCATAAAGGAACAAGGATGGCTAAGGATGGAGAAGATTAAGATGGATTACAAACGACAAATTTGAAAAACTGAGGTTAAACTTTTCAATATGCGCAAACGGTGACTGAGCCCCTTTAAGGGCTAAATTGCAACCAAGTGATAATGTGTTTTCAGTTTTCAGTTTTCAGTTTTCAGTTTTTCAGGGTTTTTTTCGTTGCGATGTGTGCACATACTCTAAGATGAGAAAATGACGTTTGGATGTAGCATTAGCTAAATCTGTAACCTGTTGGTATTTTTTGTTCTTTTGAACTCATTGCTGGACATTGCAGAGACGCAGTTGATGTATACTGCTGCACAGACTAAAACAAACTCATCTGGTCTCAAACCAAATTCAAGTGTGGCAGAACTGAAGTGATTAAATATTGAGTTAATTATTTGTTTTGAAAATCTGCCCACTCTGTTCCTTCTGTCTCTTGTGTAGCTGATTGAGTGGTTCTAAGATTTTGTTTTGTGCTTATTGTTCAACTTTAGGGCGAGAAGATCTTCTTTGATAGAGACGTGTGAGTACTTTGTGTTTGTTAATTATAACCTGCATTTGATCTACATTGAGCTGCAACAATGACTTAACTGTAGTGTATTGTACTGTTTTGTTAAGAAATATATTAATTAAGTTTAAAACTGTAAGCGACTGTGACCACTTTTAGAACTAAAAGTTTGAGATTTTCTTTTGTTCTTAACCTCCCGTAAGCGACCACTTGACGGATAATAGAGTGGAAATTGGATTTAAGGTGTTGTAACATTATCGCATTCCTGGATAGTACAAGAGAAGGAAATTTCTAACGGGAAGTACCATATTTTTTCTCGAAACTGACTTTTCATGTGAATAAAACGTTTAAAACATGTGGTAAGTCTCCACAGGTACAATATGCTAGTGAGACAAAATTTTGTCCCAATATGGTCTTCGCTCTCGTAAGCGATCACATATACCTGGCTTTTTGGGTGGTCGCTTACGGGAGGTTCCACTGTCGTGGCCTTTTTTAGTGTAAATGGTAATATTTCTGTTTGTTGTCATAGATTTGTTCAGGCGAAATCAAACAGTACAAGACAGCTGTTGGAGTTCATTCTTCAGCTACAGATCTTTGAGCAGGTAATGGCTTAATATTTTATGCGCTTGTTTTCGTATTGATCAGCGTAGTGACTGAGTAGGGAGCTATCCTAGATCTGATAATTAAGCGATTTCCGTTACTCTTTTGTCGTCTATTACAAGCATGTTAATATCACGCGCGTTGTTGTTATCACAGATTGTAACTGAACTTTAAATTTCTAATTGATGATGAATCTGACGCCTTTGAATACAATATATTTCGATGTAGGCATTGAAATTTGTTTTATTTTTATTTGCAGTTTATTGCAGAAAGGCTGGACATGTTAAATGATGGAAGAGGATTTAATGATGCATTTGAAGAACAGATCGGTCTGCAAGCTGAAAGTAAGTAAATTAGCATTTTATCTGGCTCTTTTTTTTTTTAACTCTAATTATTTTCTGGCCAATATGTAATGTTTTTTTCGGCGGGTGAACCAAGAGCCGGAAAACACGTATGCTCTCTCTAAGCCTAATGTAAAATCTCTCTCTTTGCTGGAGCGCTTGATTAACTTGTGTCACTCTCATTTTGAGTTGTTTAACTGGGGAGATTGGTTCATAAACAGTGTGCAAAATGTTGGAGCCAATCAGAGTAAATGTATTATCTTATTAACCAATGAGCTGCAAAGCTGCAACCAGTCTTGATATGGCTTGCGTAACTTTTTCCCACCCCAGCTGATAACGAAGTATATTTGATAATGAATGTTCTTGTCCGGCCACCGGAGTAAAACAGGCCTTTGGAGAAATGTTTTCGATGTATATTGAGAAAATAATTATGTATAATTTCTTGCAGATAAAGGAAGCTGGAAGTCACAATACCAATTTTGGATGAAAGAGACTGTGGTAAGAAATTTATAACAAGACTTATCTGTAATCTTCTGTTTCTTCGCTGGGAGAACAGTTCGCGTTTTTATTCCTCCATATTGGATGAGCCGGCTGTAAACATAGCGCGAACTACAGAATTAATGCATCGGAAACGGAAAGATTGGTTCTGATATTTGTGTGGCGAGTACTCTGTAATTACTTTGGTTTAATTTTTTAATTTTAGATTGCAGTTTCAAAACACTCACGCCAACTAGCTATTTTAAACCAGTCAGATACAAGATCGAAACCAATCGCAAATTGGATCGAGAACTACGTTTTCCCGCGCTTGGCACCGGTGGCGCGTATTTGCTTTGAGTTCTTATTGGTTCATTGTGTTGCTTAAGTTCGCTGTGATTTGCTCTTTAATGTGATTGCTCTGAGTTTGGTTTTATTTGATTTCTGACAAACACACAGTCTGTTATTGTAAAAGACCAACAATCGTTAGAAGTGTTGTTTACTGCCGTTTCGTTGTTTACTTGATGTTGATACTCTGTGTTATATTTACAGAAATCCGGCGGAGCATTCCTTGACAAGGTAAACTAACAACTTTTAGTTCATCGCAAGAAATGTTAGAAATGATTCTAGCGAAGTTTTCTTTCTTTCTGCCAAAAATTTACTTAACGCGCTTGGGTGTCCGGCATGTTTCAACCCATCCGTTGGTAGTGTTTTGTGTGCAGCTGCAGTTGCCGTCCTGACCCGCACGTGTTTTCGCGAGACAGAGCATTGGGTACTAGTTGACATTTTTAAGCAAACGCGTCAAAAAGTAGATTGTCAGTTATGAAATAATAATTTGGAATGTTCTTTGTTTTGCTCAGACGGAGAAAATGGTTAAAAAACAGTGCAAGAGCGGCTGGAAAACCGTGAAGAGTGGAATTAAGTCGGTTAAAGCTGACTTGGAGGACAAACTGAAGGGCAAGGTATTATAACATGTTAGATGCGATTGTCTTTTCATTGAGAAAGAAGAGGACTTCAGTTGTCCACTGTTGTGCTTGGAGGTTGTTTTTATGTTTTTTTTTTCTTTTTTTTTTAAGAAAGCCTTCTTCCTCTGAGTATGTTAGAACAATCACGCACTAACCCCCACTGGACGTTTAGTAGCACGCCCTTGTAAGGAGAAATTCATCCAGCCAATGTTTGTAACTGAACTTTGTTTGTAGGAAGAGGAGGAATTTGAAGGAGAGCAGAAGAGAGCCAACACTAACCCAGACGTCAAACCGTTTTCAATGCACAAACTGTCCCCTTTCAACAAAAGAAGAACGATTTCACCTTCTGAGGTAAGAAAGTGATGGTCGACGTCCGTTTTATACAGAGATGCCCCTTCACTGTTTTTGATCTAATCTTGAAGATTTGTATCAAAGCAAATCAAACGGAAGATGCTGAACTGCTTTCGAAGTTATACGAAACCTACTGCGATGTCAAAGTATGGCGAGGTTATTACTGATTTCTTTGTTGTTTCCTTTATTTAATTTAGTTTGCAAAAATCAAAATCGAAAGTGGCGCGAAAGAGCGCCCTCCCAGACCTCCTCCGCCCAAGCCCTACAGTGCTTCTGCCAGGCGTCCTCGCACTGGCGCCATTTCGACAGCAGAAGGCAAATCATCTCCTAAGCTAGTGACTCGGCGCAGTGCCCCTCATTTAACGGTGGAGCCTCTTGTGGGTGAACTTATCTCATTGGATGATAAACCAAACAACTCAAATGAAAATGAGAGTGCCCAGGGATCAACAGATTTAAAGGTGAGCAATATGACACTTACCCTAGGTTTCTGTGGTTAATATTCCTAGTACTTGCCTAGGGTTTCTTGCATGAAGTGACTAGGAGTACATTTCGCCCCCTTCCCCCTCCCCCTGGATGGGACACTAGTCCACCCAGGGCTACCCCCAGCGTTATCCCCATTTATACACGTGGGGGGGATAGGCAAGGTGAGAGTAAAGTGTCTTACCCAAAAACATAGCACAGTAACCCCGGCCAAGGCTCGAACCAGGACCCCTCGATCGGATGTCGTACCTACTGACAATTACGCTACCGCACCTCCCACGTGTTATATGTCAGTGCGTTTAAAGAGCAACTGAAACAGCAGCTCACTTCTATACAATGTGTATACACATGATCTGCTGTTTTTTTTTTTTTTACAGGAATTAGCTTTCTTAGATGCATCTAGTGAAGATTCAAATCGAATAGAACAAACTCAAACACACGACGGCTCTACAGGCGTCGTCACGCCTTCTGGAACTTTCAGCGTTGAGGAGCTGAACACTAGCATACGACGCACAAGCTCGGCGAGGCGAACATCGGAGAGCAGTGATGTGTCGCTAGAGCGGAGTAAGTCATCACCGTCTCGGACGAAGCCTCCAGTACCAAAGAGACCAGCATCTGTCCAGAAAAAGCCTCAGGTGTCAGTAGACGCCTTATTAGAAAGCGCACAAACAGAGGACTCTATATCTCCATTAAGACCGGTGTCGTTGTCATTGTTACAAGATACAATGGCGTCGCTTCCTGTTGATGCGCAAGAGTTTTTGTTTTCGGATACGGACATTAACTCGCTTCCACTCGGTACTGGTGGACAGAGTAACATGAAAACAAACTTGAATGTGGAAAATAAAGGAAAAGAGTCTGAACTCCAAGAGAATTTAAAAGCTCAAAATCATATAGGGGCTGTGGATTTATCACGCCTGGAAATAAGAAGAGACAGTGGGCCTTATGATAATGTACCGAAGAACAATCAAGCGCTGCTTACACGAAATTTAGATATTAATACAGAAGAGAGCCATTGTGAGAATCCAAGTAAGACTTGTAATTCCCAGCAAAGTTGGGTTAGTTTTGATTGATGTAGCTAATATATGAAGGAGTTGAAATTTGTCGTGGGGGAGATTCGAGTCTGATCTGATTGGCTGCTCGCGTGTTCTCATACCTAATATTTATAATGTAAAAATAAAAATAAAATAATTCTTTTCACCACGGCAAATTTCTTCTAAAACAGTTTAAATATTTGGCGATATCGATGGTCACCTAGCGATTCTTGGTTGAACAACTCGAGCTCGTAGTAATATTGTAGTTAACAAGCGAATTTTATTGAGAAATAATTATAAGGATCTAAAAAGGAATTATGTCAATTTTCGTCGGTTCTATATTTGAATGAAATTTACTACTAGTATTTTTGAGGTCAGTGGCGTGTAGAAATCTTCGGGAACACGTTTGCTATATGTTTTAAAGTTTTAATCGTTTCGAGGAGTAATTGGACAATCTCGACACAGAAAGATCAGTTTGTCTTTTAAGACAAGGCCACTGTAGTTTTGTGGTACAAATTTAAGATGCAATCTGGTATTGCATTCACAACAAACCGTTGTACTATAACTTACGAAAAGTTTTTTTCTTGTTAAGAATAAAATATATACCCGTGATGTCGTTTCACGCCATTTTAGGCCTAAAAGTGGTGAATCGATTGTTTCTCCATACTGCTCTGAAACGTCATTGAGTAGGCAAGTTATGAGAAAGTAGAACTTCATCAACCAGGCAAGGCTGTTTCAATGTGCCAGTAAATGTTCATAATTAAATAAATTTCTTTTCCCTCTTTGGAAAGTATCTATTGGCTACGTGTATTTCTACTAGCACTGAAGGATTAATAAATGTAGTATTTTTATTACAAATGAAATATTTTTTTCATTTTCCTCATTTGTTTTGTTGAATGGTAAAAAAAAGGCCAATTGATTTTGTTTTACCTCCCAGCTCAAATACGTTTTCCGGCTGGAGGGGAACGTGTCACGTGTCATGGGTCAAAACTCACTAACTCCCTTTAACTTTCGACAGGCACGTGATCAGGTCGTGCTCCTTGAAACCGCGGCAAATTTGTTGTGCCAGCTGGCGTCAAGTAAATAATTTTTTCACAGTTTGTTTCCTATTTTGAGTTGGGAGGTAAAACAAAACACTTAATGGCTGGGCCCCATGACCTCAGCAATGTTCAACACTGAGGGTCTCGGGGAAGCAAAACGCAGTGTTTCCCTTGGGGCCAGTCATTAAGTGCTTATTAACCTCGGCTGTTAAGAGAACTCAGGCGCGTTTCCACTGGCCGAGGTAAGCTGATGATAGCTTCAGTGAGGTTCATGTAACGTACAGATTGTTTTTCCTTTAAGATAATTCGGACAAAAACATGGGTGCAAGAAACAACAGAAATGTATCTCAGCGTTTGCAATAGGCCATATTGGTATTCTCGGTATCGGACTGGAACTAGCTTGTAACTGAGGCTAATGCAAGGAGTCTTTTCAAATGCAACTGAGATTAATCTCTTTTTAATGATATTCCCTCGCATGAGCCTCAATTCCAAGCTAGTTCCAGTCCAATACCGAGAATACGAATATGGCCTATTCTAAGGCTGCAAAATAATCTCCAGTTCAGTTTGTATAAAATTAAACAAAAAGCAACCAAAAACCTCTGCAGCACCTGGGTGTTTGATTAATTGCTCTCATTTGAGTAGTCACATCATATAATTAGAATAACATTGAATTAACTCGACAGTTGACTCTGAGTGGACGGGTTAAGTAAATATCACGTTTATTGCTCCTTCAGGTGTTACGGACATCTACGTTTCCTTTAGCGCGATGAACACACTAGTTAATAGACTGGTACAAAAACGAATTCGGCTAACTTTGCCAAATTTAAAATAACGAATCTTTACTGCTGTACGGACCAGTAACTGGTTTACTCGACATAACTGGTTTGCCATCGGCTTTTGGACCCCACAAATGACCTCGTTAGAGTGTTAATTATATATTCTGTGGGAAAGAGATTTTTTTAAAAGGTGCGGTACATGTACAGATGAATTATCAATTAAGAATAATCAGAAATAAAGGCGGTCGTTTGCATCAATTTCCTTGGCTGTTGTGTATATTTAGTTAACGGCGGTTACATTAATAGAATAGCCGAAGCATGTGTTGCGCTTTTGCCTGTTCAGGCGTTCAGTTAGTTGGGGTGCAGCGCGAAAAATAGCGCATGAATAAATAGGGAAGAGGCGCGGCGCGGAAAGGCTCCTCGTACCAAGTCTCTCTCTTCTTTTTTTCACTCAGCTGTTCTCTTACGCGCTGTGCGCCAACCAAATGAACGCCTGAAGAAGCAAGTTGCGCCGCCATAAGTACAGTCAAACAAATTTTGCGCTTCCTACACTTAAGCGATATTTCAAACAAATGATGCCCTCAGCACATGCAGCAGGGTGGGAAGGGGTCGCACTTCAGTGAATTTCTATTGCCATTTATTTTTAAAACTGCCGTTGAGTGATCTTGAGTGGCAAGCTCTATATTTACGTACTCGTTATTACTGGGGTTTAGATCCTTGCTTTATTCAGTACGGACCCAGAAAATATGGTGTTTGTTATCTCTCTTCCTTAGAAGAAAGGAAAACATTTCGTGTCAAGCACGCAGAAAACGACCAGGCTGTTAAACACAGCCTGTAATACTGACCAATCATAGGTCGCGTGACATCCTGAGAGACTGGATGTGGAGCGAAAATAACGTTCAAGTCTAAGAAAAGGAGATTAGTGCATTCATGGTTCACAGTCTACACCAAATACCCGTGATTTTCTTTCACGGGAAATATATAGCGACTGACCGGCGGCGTGAGGTAAACCGCATGATAAATGCTGTAATTCTCCAAGGTATTAGTAGATAACGGGATTTTTCTAGTGAAGAAGTGGGAGGAGGATAGAAGAGTAACCCATGCTTGCCGCTGTTTGTCGCTACAAAATTCACAAATCTTTTATGGCGGAAAGGAAGAGTTCATCATCATCATAGTTCCTAGCTATCTTCTGGGAGAATAGGGTCATTGACTTGTCTCCTCCAATCTCTTCTGTCTCTCGCAACAGTGACGGCTTCATTCTAAGTACCAAAACCCATCTTTTGCCTCTCTCCCTCTACAGTTCTCCTCTGTCTCCTTTGGTCGACTTGTACTCCTCTTTCCCTCAGGTGTCCAGGTTAGGGCAATACGTGCATGGATTAGGGCATGAAAACAACGCAGTTCTGTTTGCGGAATTCATCGTAAGCCAGGACAACACACACGGCGATAGATAACGGGAGACAAAACACAGAGTCGACCATGCACAGAATCACTAGACAGGTTGGTGGCTAGGATATATCCAATTACCCGGGCTTATGAGATTATCGGGAAAATCTACGATTGTCTAGGCGCGACAGTTCGAATACCAAAAACCAAAAACCAAAGAAAATTGACAAACGATGGAATAAGCTAGGGAAATAACGAGCTGTCTTCCTAATGCGGCGAACATAAAACTTAGGATGAGGTGGACTGAAGTGGCTGAAAATCATTTAAAGAGTGGATATGGAAATATATTTTTTTTGGAACAGGCTGCATATGCACTCCCATATGAAAAGGTCAGTTATGCTTGCCGGAAAATTTGTATTAAACACCTAAAGGAGAATAATTTGGGCGCGGCTCGAGCTTTCTTTGTCTCCTAAAAGATAGCACTTTAAACCAGCCGCTGCTTGGAAAAGGAGCCTGTGCTAGCATAGTAGACTGGACTCGAGAGAGCAGCGGAAAACGGAAATGAGAGCATTATTATTCTTCGGGTACATCCTAAACGATACTCTGACAGCTAAAAATAGTGGCGTTTGGCCTGAACACGCTAAGTGAGACTTACACCCTTAAGCGAGAATGCAGGCATCTAGTCCGAGCTTTTCATGTGGGAGTGTCTCCTCGCCCCAACCCCCCCCCTCCGGGTATCCTGTAAGCCTCCGCTCTATCCTGTTAGCCATAATGGGCTTGTTTTTAGAGACGTGAAATCTGGCACAACAAGTCTCCACATTGCTAACATTAATTTCGTAGCGATGCGTTCTTAAAATCCACAAAGTAAATATATGGATATAACTTATTAGACAACTCAATGTTAATCTTTGGATTTTATAATCCGTCCTTTGGCGAGACCGCAAATGACGCAATATACAGCGCTGTTACAGACCTGATACAGGGTTTTCAATAATTAACAATTATTCACCGTAGTGGAGGTGAATAGTGGTGGATATCCATCACTTCGAATGACACTGAGGTGAATAATTGTTTTTGTATATACCACAGAAGCTGAAAAATTAGCGGACCAAAACGTTATTTTATGTGTGACAAGCGGTCGGAAATTTTAAAATCTCTCGCGCCGGCTCAGGCTCGGAGGTGAATAGTACTTGCTAATCACCTCTGAGTTAACCAATCAGAGCGCGCGAAAAGCACTATTCACTTGTGTGGTATATGCTAACATTAGTTATAAGCGGCAACTGAAGGTGTAATAGGCGGCTGTGACCACTAAAGGGGCCGTAAGGCCCCTTTCCCCTAGGGCGGTCTGGGGGCATGACCCCCCTGCCTGCTGTACATGGGTATTTTTATTGACCACAAAGCAGGATTTTGTTTGACAAACTATTAATTTTTTGCAAAGAGGTGCATTTTGAATACCTTTCTAGGCAGATATCTCTCAGTGACACTTGATATCCACTTAGGCAGTAATTTCTTTGAAGTCCTTTCTTAAAACAAGTACAACTTCTCTGCTACTCATTCAAATGTACCAACATGGCAACAAACTGATTTTTAACTCTTCGGAAAAAAAAATGAGATGCGATAAACTTTACAACAAAATTCTTTCTACTAATATTCTTACAAAACCAAACCTCATTTTCAACTTTTCATTGATTCTCCCACGGTTCATTATTGAGGTATTTAATAATCATAAAATAATGAAAAATTAAATCATCTTATTAAATCATTTAGATGTCTTAGGTGTCCTGAGATGAACAGTGATAACACTGATCGGCGACTACAAAGAGCAAGTACGCTATTTCTTTGGAACGTTTATTTTGCCCGCTTTTTTGTAGCATTTAAAAATTTCAGTGGTCGTCGTTGTTGTTGTATTTGCTTTTTTTTTTTTTATTAATATTATTTTATTTTCATTAATGAAATCCAAACTGACGGCGGTAAGAGGTCCTACAGGCGGCGGTAGACCGCCGGTAACCGTCTTTTATTGAAACCCCTGCTGAGGGGACAGATAGTGTCATTGGTATCCAATGTCTCGCTTTCTCGAGGTCCTTTCTGTGTTAGTCGCAAGCGGGTCGCAAGAGAATTGAAGAAAACCTGTAAAACCGGTCTTTCAAATCAATGTTTGTACTCGCTTTTTGCGTTACTTGAATTCTACCGAGAGAAGTTGAATTACAAAACGACACGATGTGGTGGTCCGAAACGCGATGTAGTGATTCCCTTTCAAAAGGTCCTTTTGTAGTTTCTGGTTATTCAACGACCAAATAAGTAATTAATAAGTAATGCCCATCAAAGCTTGGAACAAGAGAGTTCTCCTCTTCTCCAAGTGTCGTCTTTTGATCCGTCTAGAAAACAAAACCAAAATAAGCTAAAAACTAAGCAAAAACTGAAGACGATGTACAGCTATAGAATACTGACCAGCCATAGCTATCTCTGTTTGAAAATATGTTCTTTTAGTGAACACCTTCCAATTTGTTTTCATTTAGTCCTGTAGTTAGCCTGGATAGATTACGTTGAGTCATGCAAAACGAAACAAAATTGGGATTAAGCAGAACACTGATCTTTATCACACAAAGGAAACGACAGATGGAAACAAGATAAAACAAAACTGAGATAGAAATCTTATAAATATATACTGATAGAATGTTGTGGAAGGAAGTTTTCCGAACTGACTCTACCGATTCTATTTCATCATGGCGCATGAGCTGCGAGTACGTGCTGCTGGTCAAATGAACGCATTTTCTGTGATCTTTGTTGACTCGCAATATCGATAAATTTTCAGCGGGTTCTAATTCGATGAGAACGCTTGAAAAGTCAACGAGAGTCACGCTCATTTTCCGCGGCCGTAAAGAACGAGATACCTGGTAAAGCACATTTCTGTGCTACTGACACTTACTGATAATCCTATGGCAGAAATGGAAGGTCTTTGAAAGCAACTCTGTCCTGTCGTTGAATTAAATGAAAAATGAAAGTTGTTGTTGCTGATGATGATGATGACGACGACGACGACGATGTCGATTATGATGGAATCATATTCCGCATGGTATCATATCTGTATTAATCTCAGTTTGAGCAGTCTTCCACGAGTAGTTATTTGATTGTGAGGCCTCCTGGAAGCAATGCCCACTGAAATATATGTGTCCTTTACACAGCTTAAAGTCCTCGGACATCTATAATGTCGAAATACTTGATGCTCAGACTCTGAGCGACCTGCAATCAGGATTAAAAGAGCAATATATTAGCTGAAGATTAGCCGTTTTAATAGCTCCGGGTATTGTTTTTACAGGACTTGAACAATTAAAAAATCCCCCGGTAATAATTGAGTTAAAAAACGAATTCGCTCTTGTATGAAAAGCTGAAGAATTTCTGTTGACCCTTGACGCCCATTATGAGGAGCTTACAGTTGAGTGTTCCGTTATTCGTCGAGAGGGCGTTTGCAGCCATTGAAAAGAAATTGGGTAGTCCAAGGCAAAAAAAAACCCCTCATAAACTTAATTGGTTTCATCTCCGCACTTAAGGTAAACTTTTTACCGCTACCAAACATTAAAGGAATGGCCAACTCGCTGCTGAATGTTCGACTGACGACCGATAGACTGACTGACCGAATGTATGGGACCAAGTAAACTCTTTCTCGCTTTAGATTAACCCCAGTGCGGTTTTTGTAGTCTTCCACGTGGACATTTTGGATTATGTTCTACGGAAGCAATAACAGTTCAAACACATTTCTAAATGAATAGCCCGATAGTATTTAGTTGTCGAGACAAAGCTAAAATAAAATCTTCAGTAAATTTTAGACAGGAATAATTCGGCCTGCCGTAACGATTATAACGAAGAAAAATGCCAAACGCGAAGCGAGTAATTCTTTCTGTTGTTGAGACAAATCTCTAAACAATGTTTCTTTAACCTTACAACGAACTTAAGATGAGAACTTAAGCCATTTATTTAGCTTCCGAGTAAGAGTAGTACGTCAGAAACCTTTAAACGCCAAAGATTCCTGAGTGAAATAATTTGGATGAGAAGACTATCACCCGCATGTGCAAAATAATCAGGAATAATTTTTTCCTTAAAGTCAAAATCCAACATCTAACACTGTCATGAACTCACTAAGTTGCAATATATCCAGTTAATTCGATTTTTTCGCAGCGGTTACCGCTTTACGGATCACGTACAGAGCTCCCAGTTCCAACACAACTGAAAAAGCGCGGGAAATATGCACGCGTGGCTTGGCATTACATGACGTTTCGTCTACTCATCACAGACCGTACTTATTCCTTGTTGACCTCATACACAGTTAACATCAGGCACAAGTCCGCAATCATTATTTCATCTCCCTTTTAGACTCAATTTCTGACAGAAAGCATAAAAATCACTCGTCAGTTTTTATGGTAAACAATATAGTTTTGTTTTTCCCACGGCTCAGTCCACCACGCCTGACCACCTTGACTAAATTGGCTTGTGAGAAGCCAACTCGACGAAAGATGCAAACGGCGTGTTCAGTTACTCTAAAGGGCCGAAGAATGTTGACCGAGCCGAATTTGTGCGTGTTTCAACTTTTTCGTTTGAGGGTATTTTCTGTATTCTGTCAGTGTTCTGTGGTCGGTCAATTTAAAGCGTTTGCTTGCATTTAGAAGTCAAATGCAATCTGAAATATAAATAGTTGAAATTTCCCACACCCCAAAATGTTTTCACGAGAGTCTGTCATGTGTGGAGAGATGATTTGGGCAGTTTGTAGATTGATTGTCAAATCGTCCAAATGATCGGGAAGATATTTGTAACGACCGGCACGCAATGTCTTTTTTCAGATTTGAAATATTTTTTACCTCACTCAATTAATTTACCGTTTTTTAGAAAATAAAGTTGCTGTTTCCACCAACATGTTGTCAATTAAGCGATATCAACAAGACAAGAAAAATTCCCAAACGATTAAACTGGCATTAATACCCTCTAGACAAGTTTGTAAACATATTTGCAACACCAGATTGATAGGTGAACGAGATAATAGATTTCCGAAGTATTGCTTTGCAAATATTTTCTATCAAAACCTTTATCTTTATGGCACGTATGTCGTCGATAATTCACGATTAGAGAAAACGTCATAGAGTATTTATGTAAACGACTTTTTGAGAGGTATTTAGCAAAACCGCATCCACTAACGAAACACGAGAAGTGTTTTTAGGTTATTATAAACGACCTCTCAATAACTCGCACAATTCCCTGTGGAATGAAGCAAGCGCCAATTATGATGCTTATGTAAGACCACGTAAAGTTCTTGCTAAGTTGATTTGGAGGTTGTACGTTGTATTGAAGAAGTGCAGACATGGTTCCATTGCCCTCGGCCTCATTCTCCCAATACGAGTGGATCATATAACAGACCCAGCTGATAAAGCGATGAGATAGTTCACGCTAAGACATTTGAAAGCACACTCAGTGAAAGATTAAGACGGCTTTGTTTACTGCTCAGTTGGTGGGAGAAGACCTGTTAACAACAAACGACGTACGACAACGAAATGCGTTGGGTAGGTGAACGAATTTTGTAGCTTTACCTGTGTTGTATGACTTGGAACCATCACAAGTCGCGCCCTGTTCTGTGGGGAAGGGAAAAATAGGTTCGTTTACCGTCGTCACGAAGTATCGTTCGCTCTAAGTTCCAAAAAAAAATGCTCCTTGAGCGTTTTTTTAGTCCAATTCATGCTCGAGATCAAACGTTTGTAATCCTCTTGTTCATGTTTGTTCACTTCATTCTCATAGAGTGAAACGAATTTCTACTCTGCCAGCGTTCGATTCCCTGGGATATCACATTCTTACTAAATCTTAAACTAACGTTTCCTAGCGTGAAATCATGTCATTTGGAGGCACAGGCAGGTATTTGAAATATTTTCTCATCTGATGGTAAGCTTAAGAGCTTTATGACTGTTTTCATAGCACTACAACCAACTCATGCCTCAATGGGAAGTTTACCTGAAGAAGTATATAATCTACATGATAAACAAGTCATTAAAACATGCCTGACCCCACCAGTTATGTGGCCAATGGCTGATTGATATCTTTAACGCAAACTCACCTCCTTGTTTTATGATGTTTTAACTAAGAGCAAAAGCAGAACAGGCTCGGAATATGAGAATTTGATGAACATATAGTGAAGCAGCTGTCCTGTGTTGTATATTTTTAGTTGCTGTCTCGTTCTGTGACAAAATACCAGAAAATATTAACTACTTACTTGGTATGTGGCGGTCTGCAATCGAGATAATCAGACCAATTATGGCCGGTACAGAGTACAAAGTTATTGTTATTTTTTTAAAATCGCGACATACTTCCTAGGATAAACAAATACAGATTTTTACAAACTAATCAAGTCAAAATAAATGACATGTGTCTGTCTAGAATTATGTTACAAAGGAAACACTTCTAAAGATGCAATCTAAAGACCCAATTCCCGGGACAGTGGATCTTCACATAGACATGTTATTTTTGCCAATTTATAGGCAGACTTTATTTTGCTAAAAGCGATTGGCAAACGATAAATTATTCTGTAGTCGCGACGTTTGAGGCCAAACAACCCTTGTTGTTGATTGATTTGGACTAATTTAATAAGATGGAAACTGTACTGTTATCGACATTTTTGCAACCGATAAATTAGCAACCGTTGCATGCATGACAAAAAACGCAGCGAGATGTGAACATATATCCTTTCCTATAATTTGCAAATTTCAACTTAGGCTTAATGAAGTATTGATACTTGTTAGTAGCTTGTGTAAATAACAGATAACTATAATCATGATTTGAACAATCGATTAACTCTGAGCTCAGCCTAAACACCTCACTTAAAGTTATCAATCACTTTAAATCTTGAGATGGATAAAACACGTTTTCAATTCCGTTTATTTTCAGGCCAAATAGGAAATGTTCAGTGTTATAAGTTTGTAGTTTTAGATGGAAAATTAGCAATAGTATGTTCACAAGACATTGCTATTGAATAAACAAGGTAAAACGGATTTCATAGCGTTTGGTTTCTAATTTAATAATGACTTTAATGATTAATAACAATGACAAGATTACTAAGACATACCCACACTATGGGTTGGCTTAGAACTATGAAAGCTCTCTCAATATTACCGAGTTTCTATATGTGCAAGTTTTAACATAAGAATGCAAAATGTGTAGTTGTTTTTGGAGAACTGGACGTGGGCAAACTCTTAAGTGTAGTGCGTGTGTATCAATAAATCTAAAACGGCTTAAGTTCTGGTTTACACGTGTTGGCAACAGTTGTAAGGATTACACTGTACTCACGAAGGCCGTTTCCGCGTTTCAGATAAAATACATAAGAAGGAAATACCAATTTAGCTTTACCATTTCCTGTCTTAAAATTGCGCGGGAGGCGACAGGAAATCAGATCGAAGATGAGCTTTTTACATATTCTGAAAGGAGGTCTGTTTAAAAAATACTCCTTGTCATAAGTGGCCATTAAGGCTATGATTAATCATTTGTGTATTCTTTTAAATGAAATCGACAAATGTATGTTCAGTCTTCATTAAATTGTCCATAAGTTGCACGATCGAGTTGGTAGTTTGAGATATAAGGGTACATTGTCGTGAAAATTCCATCAGATTTAAGAGGATAAAGTAGATTGTATGTGCAGCCAGTAGGTCAATCAAGATAAACTTTTCTAACGCGGAGAACATTCTCAGCCCTTTCAGGGTCGATTTCCAATATCAATTGGGTTTTTTTTTGTCTTTGCCAGACGATAATAATTTTGAGTGCACACGGGTCGAGGAACAAAGGGATACTGATTTGTCTAGTGATGCCTCATTTTTGGACTAATAACTTTTCAAATCTAATCTAAAGCAAGGGTGGAAAAATTAAAGAGGAAGAATTCATATTTCCAACTTAGAATTAAATCAGTTGCACACTTTCACTTGTTGAAGAGATCAGTTTCCTTTAGAATGAAATTGAACAACCTTTTCAGTTCGCTATCGCATTGTAGTGTCATTTTTTCAATTTCTAATATTTTTCTTCCTTCTGTGATCTGACCGCGTAGGTGGAAGTTAATAATCTGTTATTTGATTGTTATCATCTGACCAGGCACTTAAAATTAAAACCTATTATAAATAGATATTGGATTTTTCAGTATAATCAGCTTTTTTGCTACTTATCATCTGTCGCAGTTGAGGGCCTCCATTCTCTTATTAAAAGGCAAAATAATTGCATCATATATAGAAAAGCTCATTTTAGCTAGCCAGAAGTACTTTACATTTTCCTTCTTTTCTGAAAACGTTTTATCATTTATTTTGCATATTTAAGTTATCTTTCGAACAATATCTTTATCTACTGGCCTTATCCCAGTTTTGAACGATTCTTGGGGCACAGGTTTCTATTTAATCTTTTAAACAACCTTATCTGTCCATAATCCCCGCTTCCATACTGCCCGATAAGGCTTTCTTGACGGGCGTCTGTATTTACACAATATCGGAACACAATTCCTCTAGCTCTAAGACAGCGGCGTTTTTGATTAGGTCAGCTGCACTTTTTCAAACTTGATCAAAGATTCTGGAACATTGTTTTTTTTTCCCTCGCTTTCGTCAAGTCTTTGACCGCGGGCAGATACCCCAAATTATTTACCGACAGTAACAAAAAAAAAATCCGGTATCATGAACATAGAAATGCAAGCGCAGCTGATCGAATTTCCAATAAAAAGAAAAAAATATATACAGAAAAAACGCAACAGCAGCTGGCTATTGATAATTGAGTGCTTTCATCAGTCTAGTTGTAAGGTTTGGAACATATTCAGGAATTCGCTGTTCGCTTAGGTGTCATATAAACAGTTAATGAAATCATTCTCGATACAATTAACACTACACAAGATATTGCGTATTATTTTAACGATGCTTTTTTCTGCTATTAAGAGAGGAGTCGTCAACAATTAGGAACTTTTTTTTACTGTTTTCCTAGTCATGATATTTTCTTCTCGCAAAGAGTAGTTGGGAGCCTGTGCACGCATTAAATGAGCTTCGTCACGATTTGCGCATCTTGAAACATTTAGCCTAAATTTTTTTAGTTCGTCGTTTGCAATCCGTGTTAATCTTCTCCATCCTTGACCATCCTTGTTCCTTTATGGTTCATTATTATCTTTTTGGTGTTTTTTGCTATCTTAGTAAACTACTATTTTCAGGTTTCCTTCAATTTAAAGGTTATTTTGTACGTAGCCAAAATAACTAAAAATAAGGTGACTGAGCTCCTTCAACACCTTACAATGCGAGCAACATGGCCACTCGAGTTTTCATGTACGCTTAAAAGGATCCATTTCATTACAGGTGCTGTTTATGTTAGGGATCACCGTTTCATTCGTCCGGGGATTCGATGAAGGTGAGAAGTTTACGACTTGTGTAATCCTTAATTTTCTGCTAATTTAGGAAGTTAATATGCATGCGCTCGCTAATTGGTGATCATTAGTACAGAGTCTGTTTGTCTGTACAGTTGACCCGGGCATGCTATTTTAGGAGACACAAAATGGCACGAGACCTAAAAATGTTGATTCAAAAATAACAATGACAATAAATGGGCTAAAAATATTTATTAGGAACCCTAAAAAGACTGAAAACATACTAAACGGCAGACACGGTCAGTTCTTTCATCCAGTTTAAAACGGTTTGCAAAGCATTTACGAAGTCTACAGTGTTAAGAAATTTTCCCTTCTTTTAATTTCCTGAGAGTTTTTGTGTTCGAAGTAGTTTGGAACTCGAAGTTAAATACGAAAGGAAAGAATGCAATTGCTGAAAATAGCATGATTCCGTCTTCTTCACGGAGAGCGTAGCTTGAAAACATTTCACCAATTTTTGTTCAAGTTCCTTGTTCCAAAAATCCGTCTAAATCTTCCCCACTCAAAACCAACTTTGTATCATTTTGATTAAATCTATGGAGCTGTCGATATTTCCATCATGTCAACAGGCTTTTTTTGGAATTTTATTATTTCGTCTTACTGCCCGCCGATTTGTTTTAAAACCACTCTTGGGTGCAAACGGGTCATGTATTTGGACTTCCTAACTTACAAGTACAAACCCGAGAGAGATGCAATCCATTTTTTTTTTTATCCCTACTTGAGATCTCATCTCAGAACTGCAACTGCTCTGAAAAGCTTTCTTAGAAAAAAAAAACGCTCTTGAGGTATATCGAGTAAATATAACAACTACTCTTTTCCGGTTAATAAACAATTATTGGATGAGGTTTTTGTGATATCCGGAATAATCAAGGTCGAGGTAAGTGTTATCAGCCGAAGCCGAAGGCTGAGGCTGATAACACTAACCGATACCTTGATTATTTCGGATATCACAAAAACCGAATCTAATAATTGTTTTATTATACATTGTTTTAAAGAAAATAATGACAAACGCATTATCGCACCGAACGCAGTTTATTATCACAAGCCATGTTCTTACTTCGCTGTCCGTGAGCTCGATATTGCTCTTGGAAATCCTTTCATTGCGCGCGCAACCTACAGATTATCCACTAATCTGCTAGCAGATTAGTGATTAACCTGTAGGTTGCGCTGTTTCCCAGAATTAATTGTAGACTTTTAGCCAATGAGAAGACATATGGACGATAAAGACGATGATGTAGGAATTTCTATGGACATGCTCCTTTTCCTTGACACTGCACCTCACGAACAAGTCACGCTAAGGACAATCTTCACGTGGATATGCACTTAATTTATAATTGCTCAGAGATGGTTATATGATTACTGACCGACACATCAATGGTTGATTTATCCTTAGCAACAGTTTCTAGCAAGAGAACTTGCGAGTCAGTTGTAAAGGACTTGGTTCAACATCCTCCCCTCCACGTCGCCATAAAGCACTGCTGTAACTACTCCACAGTGACATATGAATGTATCAATGGCTACCAACTTGGTCAGGGAGACAGAGTTAGGCGCTGTTTAGAAGGCAAACTGCTTGGGAAAGAGCCTAGCTGTAGATTTCCAAAAGGTAGGGAACACTGAAAGCGAAACGGCTTATTTGCCACGTCCCGTTTTCCATTCCCCCTCAAGGCATTTTTCAAATTTGACAGTTGAGCTGCATGTACACAAGAATAATTCCCTGGATGATCTTCACACTGTATTTTGTCAGCTGGTCAGCCAACAAGAGAGACAACCCTTCACTGGTGACTACCAGTCTACCGTCCTTTGCTATCAAACAATTCTCCTTAGGAACCTTACAAAGCATTTTTTAGAGTCCCTCACATACCTTAAGACTACTAAGTGTAAAACGTTAAGTAACTATGTATGTAATGTTTCTTCTTGAATTTCCCATCATTAGCATGAATAACAATGATATTTGCTCGAAATAGTTTAGAAAGGCAAACACCAAAAATCAACACAAAACAAAACGAAACGAAAGTGCTGGAACAACAATAAACCCCTCTTTGTAGAGCGACACGTTCGGCTGTACCGCAGACTCGAGGTGATGAGAAAATTCTCAACTAGTTGAGGATTTTCTCATCACCTCGAGCCTGCGGTACAGGATTGCGAATTGATGATTTGGATGTACTTCCTTACGTTTTTTTTTTCTCGAACTCAGTATCATATAAAACAATGAAGGTCACTTTTCACCCAATTCTTGGCTTCTTTAATAATTCTTGTTACTAGTTACGAGCTGTGGTAACCCAGGAACAATCCGCCGTGGATACTTCATCGGATCTGATTTCAGTATTGGTCGCACCGTGGAATATAAATGCGCCCGCGGTTACAAACTGCATGGTCCAGCGATTAGTGTATGTAAGAAGCATGGAACATGGACTGCTCGGCCGGCGTGTGTAGGTATGTTACTGAGCTGTTATAGTCAGCTCTGGAATGACGGCTTGCATATTACGGCGGGAAAGTGAACCTAGAGGGTTCACTAAACTGATTAGCTGCTAAACTGATTAGGGAAGTCTTCGCATTGAACCTTATGGAGACAAAAAAGGAAAAAGGTTTCGAAAAAAAAAGGAAAATGGAACAGTATTTTCACAAAGCTATTTTATTCCACCTCGTTGGGACTTTCCCGCTCACAAAAACGTAAACAAGAGTTTCAAACCATACTTTCAAAATTATATATTTAGTTGTCGTTTTGTTGAAAGAGCTATGCTTGAGAGTAACTACTGGAGTTGTCAATAGCTCTTCAGGCCCTTCAAGTATGTGAAAATGAGAGGAGCTCTGAGTGTGATAATGTTTCGATAATGTTGTGAAGGTAAAGATAAACTTTATTTAGCCAGGGTGGCCCATTCAGCGACGACGCTGATATCCAGTCGAAACTACTGTCTAAGAGACGGAAATGTTTTGTAAAACAACTTTTGATTTTTTTCTTCAGACAAGAATGTCATGGATGTAAACGAAGCCACCGCATTTGTTCGCTACAGCCTGTTAGATAGTCATGCTGAATATCCATGCTACAAGAATGGCTCCTGTTCCAAGGTTGATTCCAGAACGCGTCGCTCAATTGATCTAGATTTTGACGGAGGCCTAGATGTGATCTTCTTGATAGATGGATCTAATGGGGTCTCCAAGGATGATTACAAGATTGGGCTCAAGTTTGCTCAAGAACTCATCCGAGTTCTAGCCGCCACTGTCCTGTGAGTATTTGAATTATAAAGTAACGATATGATTATAATAATATGTCGAAATATCCTTGCATTTTGTTTGATTCTTATGATCTGTCGGAGGAAAAACACATAGGTGACGTCATTAAAGATGGTTTTTGTTTCTTTATTAAATAAAACAAGTAGATTCCATGTTGCCGTGCGTCTGTTGAGTAAAAGATCGCAGAAGACGTCAAAATGTGTAAATGTGGTAATAACATATTTGTTCCTACCACATTTACCACATTACCACATGGCAAGGTTTTTTCTCACCTCATTAACATATTTGTTCTTTACCTTTTTTTTGTTCTCGCCACATTTTGACGTCATCTGTGATCTATTATTGAAGAGACGCACGGCAATATGGTATCTTTTTGTTAAAGAGAGCACAGTCGCGGCTTCTTTGTGAAATGTTTTATAAGAAATATCGAGGATAAAATTTGCGAAATTTTAAGAATATTTCAAGAATAAACCCGAGGCTGAGATTTTGAAAAGAACATAATTTTGTGTTAAAAAATTGTGTTAAAAATTTGTAAATGATGTCTAGGGTTAAAAAAAAAAAAATGAATAAACTGGGAGATGAGCCAAAACACAAAATCCTTGCTTCAGCTTTCTTCAGGCGAAGTCAGAGTCGTGGACGGACTCGTAGTTCTAGTCCCGGTCAGGTGCAAACACATTTGAAACCTCCCCTTGAGGCTGATTGTTACTGGCACACAAGCATAAGCAACATACGCGGACGCGCTAAGTTGCTGTTAAGTGGGGCCTTTTGTTAGGGAGTTTTCTTAACGCTAATCATGAACCTCTTACTACTTCTACGTATGTTGCCTGAGCTTTTGCTTAAACTCATGTACTTGACACAGCACTTAAGCGAACACTTCTTTTTGTCCCAAGTATGTCCGCCTACGGAGGGCCTAACTGTCAAGACTACAAAAATTCCCTAGAAAAGTTGGATTCTGTAGAATAGTGTGGATTACCAAACAGAAAATACTCAAACGGATTGTATACTGCCAAATTTTTGTTCTTTCCTGTCGTCAATAATTAAGCGTACGCTAATTTCTATTGCAACATGATTAATGCGACCAATGGATGCTGTCCGTTTGTTCCGCCAAAGTTCATCATGTTTCATAGTATACGTGCCTTTTCTTTTCCTATACTGATGACACAATTGTAAACCCAAACATGCACAACATGTAAAAGCATGCACTGACTAATTTTTTGTTATTTCTTTCTCACAGGCGAGGGGACATTCGTGTAGCGGTTGTCTCTTACAGTAGCAAACCGTTCACCGCCATGAATTTTGCATCTCCTTCAGACAAGGTCATAAAAAAGATTGGCGCTATCAAGAAACCAGGGGGGTGTGGTACTTCGCTGGGAAGGGCCATGTACATGACAAGACGCCGTATAGTGCCGAACACTAGAACTAACAGCAACAAGGCCATGTTCATAATAAGCACTGGACTCCTGAACATGGGAACGAGTCACCCTAAGGCGTCACGTTTATTGGAGAGCGAGAAGTCGTTTCAGATATTTTCCATTGCTATTGGAAAGAACCCCAATACACGAGTTTTGTCGTCTGTTGTCTCACAGCCGGTCAAGAGCCATCTTATATTTCTGAGGTATTATGGTGACGTGTTTGATGCTGTGCGTCGCACCGTGACGTTGAAGAAAAAAGGTGAGATACCTGGTAAAGGCAAACGTCCCACACGGTGCATACAGTGGAACCCCGTTAATCCGGTCACCAACGGGCCACAAAAAACTGGCTGTATTAATGGGGTGGCCGTATTAAAGAGGTTCTTTGAATACGAAAATGACTGACTAAGCTTTTGTTCAGGCCAGAATGAAGGGGCGTAATAACGAGGTGGCTGCATAAACGGAGTGGCCGTAAAGCGGGTTCCAGGGCCGTAGCCAAAAATAAATTATGACTGAGACGATGTCCATAGTTAAATTTTTTTCCTAGGTATTTTGTGTGTTTAGATGAGGATAATGACGTACAACGAAAACGAAGAAGTAATTGAGGCAGGTGCCTCGGTTTGCTTGTTACAAGCTTCGGCCCTGGGTTTCGCTGTATTCAAACAGCGATATTCGCGGTAGACGTAGACTTGTGATCTTGTGATTTGAAGATGATGAAAAATTCTGATACAAAAAATATACATATGCAGTGAATCAATGCCCTCTCTGGTGTTTCGGTGTTAAACGAAATTGGAAAAAAAAATTATTCCACCTAATTCTCTTCGACACGCCATGTAACCTCTCCCAGGCGTTCTTTTAGTTGGCAAACAGCGCGAAGGACGGCTAGTGGAAATGAAAAGAGAGGGGTTTGGATTCAGGGGGTGAAAAAAGGAATTTCATCGCGTCGTTTTCAACGATCACCGTTCTTCGCGCTGCTTTTCATGGCTGGAACAGGCCACATGGAGAAATTGCCGTCTTTTATTGATAGAAAACAGTCTGCTTTGACCGCTTTGCTTTGTGATGTAGCTGTTTTAAGTTTCATTCATAGTCAATTATCGCATGACCTTGGTTAGGATATAGTGCATTTACAAGTAACTCATTTGTGCACTTATAAAGTTCAACTACTGACACTCGGACAACAAGAAGCTTTCTTTTGTGTTTTTTCAGATCCCAGTGAATGCGGTGTCAGTGTCACTAAACCAAGAGCGCGAAATGTACGCGGCAACAAGGCGACAAGTGGTGTATGGCCCTGGCAAATTCATGTTTTCTGGGGCGGTAAGCCAGGGCGTGCACTTCCAAAGCCTCTGTTTAAAACTGGCTGACTATTTTTTCATTTTTTTTGTTATATTCTCTGTGGTTCATTAATAGTTTTTATTTGTTTCTGTTAGGAGTTCCCGTCTGCAACGGAGCTCTTATTAATAAGGAATGGGTCATCACTGCCGCACATTGCTTTTACTCTAAAACATGGAGACCCATCGTTCGCCCAGCCTCCAGGTAATTCCATTAGCATCCATTTCCACTTATCAACAAGTGAGGTTAACGCGCGTCTTTTAACAAACTAGGGGGAGTGGGGAATTTTTGCCCATATATGTTTTTATGGCGTCAGGTTACAATATTTGTCAGATTAATTCATCAAAGAAATGGAAACTGGCCTCTTAATCAATCTTCTATCATATACTTTTTCTAGGTTTGGGTTTCTGGTTTGAGAGAATGGCCAATCTGCCTGTTGTGATCTTAGGCATGACATTTTGTTCCCACAATACCTCTCTTCACCCGTTATATAAATGCATTGTTTTAGCATCCCATCCAGGGGGTGAGGGTGGGGGTAGGGTAGAAAAATTTCAAGTCTTTCCATGCCACGGAAACCAATTTAGACTATATTTTTTTCATCCAATGGAGTCGCCATTCTCTCTTTAGATACACTGTAAAAGCCGGAGGCCATCATCTGGGTGACAGGAAAACCAGCCCGGAACAAATCATTGAAGCAACCAAGATTTTCATCCACGACAACTACAAACGCCAAAGCCACGAAAATGACATCGCGCTCATAAAACTAAATCGAAAGGTCAAACTTGGAAAGTACGTAAGTCCTGTATGCTTGCCGGATGTTGCAATGCCTGGAAATGATTTAGCCACGCCTGGAAAACATGGTTTTGTGGCGGGGTGGGGAGAAAAGCAAACCCAAGTAAAACAAGAGAGGAAATCTTCCAAAAAGCACCGCAAGAAAAGCCGAACAAAAGTGACTGTTCATATTGCGTTGGCGGTATCGTCCAATAAAGTTTGCAGAAATAACACCAGCCAGGCATTTAACAGCACCGTTATGTTTTGCGCCGAACATGACAAGGCTGGACAGCATTCATGTCGCGGTGACGGTGGGGGACCATTTGTGCGTGAGCGATATGATTCAAAGTCCCGAGGCTATCGCTGGACTGTGGCGGGATTAGTGAGCTGGGGCGAGGGATGCGGGGTCGAAGGTCGTTACAGCTTTTTTACTCGTGTGGCGCCCTATTCTAACTGGATATCAGAAAAGACTAACCCCCCGAAAAGAAAAGGAAGAAATTTGCGAAGAAACAATGGAAAGCGGAACGGGTCTGAATGAAAACTGCACTTCTGCTCCTTCGCGTGAGGAGACAAAGAACGGTGAAAACGTCAAGAGAAAGATTTTAGAAACGCGAAGACTATGCATGAGGTTTAGATGTCGTTTCAACAATGTAAAATATACTGTTTGGAAGTGTAAAACATACAACTAACTTTTTTTTCACAAGTCACATCACACGCCATTGAAAACCGATAAAAACTGGAGAACAAAATATGGACTCGTACATATATTAACTTTACAAGATCGACATATTGAAGACTAAATAAAGTTATTTACTATCAACTGTGCGGAGATAAATCTGATCAATGTTGAAAAAAAATAAAAATAAAACAAACACGGGATAGACTTGATTTAACATGAACTTGAAGTTCTATAGATGCAAGTGAACCACCGTAGCGCGAGAGAACTAGCCGCTTTTTTCGTGGAATATTTTAATAGAGCGGCATTTTTCGTAGAGTGAATCCACTAAAACTGAAGTGACTCCAGGATTTCCGTGCTCATCGTGATGTGCGCACGCCCAGGGATCATTCTGATGTTTAGAGCTATTTCTTGCGCACAGTCTGTATAAAAATTCCAAGTGTGATAAACTGAATTGTCTGTGTCAAAAAGATTAAACTCAGAATTTTAGGATTACACATATTTCAAGATGATCATTTCTTTAGTGTCGGCGGTTTCGTTTTCCAAGCTATTGGAAACTTTAAGAGTTTTAAACATCTCCTAGGTGGTCTTGTTCTTAATTCGGATGGCACTTTGTTCTTAGGTGATTACAAATTAGAAGGGTGATTATCAATCAGTTGACGCGTCCATGCAGATGTCTTTTTGGGCTTTCGACAATCATTTCCACGACCCAAAGGTCTTTTGCATAAGAAACTAAAACCGAAATTATATTTAAGAAAGAGAAATGGTATCAAAACCAAGAGCGACCAAATAAAGTGATTTCTCTTTGCGAACTGGGTACTGCATGTGTAACCTCTTGCAACTGGCAGCATATCGGAGCCCATCTACATGTATGCAACAAAACTACCGATGCAGCTCTGTAGTACCTTACAATTGACTGCCAAAGAGTTACAGTTCATGAAAGTGAGCGTCGCGCCTTTAATTTCAATTAGTACAGTATCGAACAGTAGGTCGTGTCGTTGATCGAAAGTCAACAGTGTCGTGAGCTCCCAGTTCCTAATTGGGAAGGCTGCATTGCCTGAAACGCCTTACTTCTTGCATTCCTTGTAGTTGTTGTCTGTTGTTTATCGATCCCCCATGAGTACTTGAATTGAGTACTCATGTGTGGTCGTGTACCTATTTAACCGTCCACCTCCCAGAAGAGACCTCCTTGGTTCACCATCATTGGTGGTCACTTTCGGGAGGTGCAGCTGAATCTTGTAAATCACGAAATCGTTTAAAATTTTAAACTACTTCTCTTGAAACACAAAGCAGTTATGATACCACACAACAACATTTCGTGTTAGACAAGGTCACGATATCCCCAACATCAAAATCCCTATTGGAGCGACTTGGTTTTATTTTGATTTGCCGAAAACCAAATAAGCCTTTGGTCGTGATCCCAATATGAAAAAATAAAAAAAATAGGCGCCCGAAGTGTGTGCCATTTTTTTCCTCCCCAGACCGCTCGCGTTTACTTAGTGTTTTTTTTATACGTTAGCCTGAACATGGCAGAGGCATGTCTCTCGCGTGTAGCAAGTACAAAGCAAAGGAATAAGTCTACTACTGTAATTTTTGTATTCCCTCAATACCTTGTAAGAAGTGAAACTGCCCCGTACTAAAGCCATTGTAAAAGACGTTAATTTGGTGAACTAATTAAAAAGACAGAAAATGTCAGTAACACATTCGTCAAAATATTTCCTTCAGCTAATTTTGTGTCTGGGAAATAACGCAGAAACAATCATTACATTAACGCCTTTACGTGCCCACTAAGCTTTTCGTTCACCTCTTGCGCGCTTAGGAAGGAAACGGCGACTACGCAGGCTACATAGCGACCATTACTCAATATACTGTTTCAAAAAGTGGAAGATGGAAATCCTTTTGGATTTTTATCATTACAAGACACCTTGGAATTATTATGTTTTCAGTAGTTAGCCTGGTGCTAACTCTAAGCTAAGGGCTATCTTTGCTTAACAACTATATGTAATAAAAAAAAGAAATTTGTTTGAACCCGCATGTCGAAATAAAAGAGTTAGGGTGATGAACGCAGAAACAATCATTACATTAACGCCTTTACGTGCCCACAAAGCAAAAAATAAAAGAGTTAGAAATAAATAAAAGAGTTCAAAATAAAAGAGTTAGGGTTGTAAATCCGCTGGTTACAGATAACGTCAAATGTCATGAGCTTTCATCTCAAATGCCTCGAACGAATTTTGAAGACGGTCTGTTATCCTTCTTCTTTTGTTTAGAAAGTTATCCCCGTCTTGAACAAATTTGATGTCATCTTCCAGGGAACGCTTTACACCACGAATTCTAACCTCAGCTGTTTCTTTCAAATCGCTTAGTCCATCAACTGCCACTTCTTCGCATTTTTCCTGTAATGAAACAAACAACAAAATAAACTAAATGAACGACAGTGGAAGCATTTTTTTGAGATTGGTTAAGTCGCTTCAACATTTTCAAGGAAAGTAGATCTGGTCAGTAGAATTTCCGGGGGAAATCTCAGATAGATGGCAACTACGGTGGCCCAGAATTCTCATAGGAAAGAAGTGATATGCATAATCTTTGACAGAAAACTAGATGACATAAAATACGGATAACAAAGAAGTGGCAAAAAAGAAAAACACTGAACGGTAAAGAGAACAAAAGAAAACTAAAATGGCTATAACATAGAAACAAAATAAAAATGGAACTAAAATAAAGTTAAATTGACAATCTGCTCAAGTGTTCTCATTTCAGCTTTCTGCTGCAGCTCGACGTTGTGAAAAGCGCATATCGGCTGCAAACCTCATGGTTTATGGGGATTACTTAAGACTAGCGTAAGACGGCAATTATACAACTAATATCCTCCTAAACTGGACCCTCACTACGGTCCATTATTCTCATAGCCCAAGCTACATACCAGAGTACGGCTGAGAACACCCACCCTTATCTCCAACCTGAGAGAATTATATTTAATTTGCATTTTTTCCAAACAAGCCTTGCAACACTTACCTCATGCAATCCCTTGACTTTGGCGACAAAGAACTCCTGAACTGCATTAACTTCAGCGTCACTCGTGGGCCAAATGTACCTCAACCACTCACACAAATCAGTCGACGGTACCAAACTGTTCAATACTGGGCCACCAATTGCCAAGGGTAAAGCTAAGAAAAGTGATCCTTTAAGATTAGTTGGAGAAGGTTATAACACACAGCGAAGATACCTTGCAGCTGTAGTGTACACTTCACATAAGAACTGTCAATAATTTCATCCCTGGAAAACGAGTAAAGGGTAAAGGCTGGGTTTTACTAGCACAAGCATGAGCATAAGCAATTGAAGAAAACTACACATAAGCATAAAGACGTACTCAGGCGCAAAAAAAAGGAATTCTCGATATCATCTTATTTTCTAATTTTCCTTATTCCTCGTCGGACTTAGGATCTGACAGAAGGCTCAATAACTTCGTTGTTTAAAAATATAAAACAAACAGCGGTGACAAACATTTTAAAAACATGCTGTTATAGCGGAGCTCCTGCCCGCCGAGGGCGTACGAGCGGAACCCTATACCTTAGAATAATTGGTGGCCCATCGATCTAAAAAATTTTGGTGGTCACGTTTTTGTCCGTACGTTCGTACGCCAAGCCCTATACCATGAAAAATAAAAGAGTAGCACTATTATCATAGGTACATCTTTGATATTGGACGTCCATGTTATGATTAACTGACAGCTGTCAAAACAACGCATTCGCTGACTAGTATCACGTGACCATATCACGAGCTCAGGTTAGAGGTTAAAAGGTCGCGTATTTTGTTTTTAAGGTGACCCTGTACTGGTTTTTTAATTGGATTGCAGGCTCAAGCCAGGTTATTACTCTGGGGGAGAAAGAGGGAGTATGTGCAAAGGCCAAATGTCGGCTCAAAGTAACTCCTGGCGCGTTGTTGACTTTTCTTCCGACATATTCCTTTTACAGTCGTCTCTTGGAAAGTCCCTGATATATTGCGTACAGGAGTAGGTAATTTCTACAATCTTCCTTACACTTATTGGGTAAAGTTTGTTAAAATTTAACTGGAAACAATAGTTAAACAACACGCTGAAAATTTTTTTGAGTTTCTGATCTAAGAGAAACAATCCTCTTTTTCCTTTATGGTTAATTGTTGCAATCAGAAGCTCCGCTCTTAGGCTTGGCTAAATCTATATATATATTAACAATACACGAGACGCCCAAACTTTTTGGTAGGGGTGTGCGGCCTGAACCTTGAAACCAGTACCCAATTTCAGACCAAACCTCGTGATTTTCCGTACCCTGTTTCAGATCTGGGCCAAAAATCGATACCCCATTTTAGGCCTTACGCGGCTCAAATATATGACCCAGCTAACCAGAATTGGCTTCCATTTGCGTTAACACTTGAGAAGGGCTACAAATTTGCCAATGTTGATGCGGAAAAAAATTGTTCCTTGCTAACGAAATAATGCCAAGCCAGAGTTAAAAACATACCCAATTTCAAACCAAAATGGTTAAAATCTATATTCTTTTACAGACCAAACACATACCTATATAGCCCATATGAGGGAGCAATTACCCCACCCCCCCGGGATTGGATCTCCCAATAAGGTAGATTATAAAGAAATCTTAACGTATCGTTCTTCTCTCGTTTAAATGGAACTGAAATAGCACAAACCTCCTGCCGGGCCAATTACCGATGCTCCAAATAAACCGTAGCATAGCATTCTGGCTGGTAAACTTGGATTCACTAGGCAAGAGCGGAGGTCATTGCCTCTGTAATCGAAGGTCTCGTCGAGCTGAAAATCTTCATTTTTCCATGTTGGTTGCTTCACTTGAAGAGACAGTCTACCAGGTCCGTCAGCTACTTGAGACAAACATTTCCAGATGGCATCTAAGTGTTTCTTGAGATCTTTGTCCTTTTCCACCATAACTTGTAATCTCTGATTGAGACCGTCGCGGCATCGATCGAGAGCGCTTTCCCTGGAAACTCCATTTCTCAGGTCTTGCTCGATCTGCCCCTTAAATGTGACCAGGTGCTGGTCTCGCTGGAGACGTCTCATTACGTCGAGAAGACTGTTTGATATTTGAGAAAGGTGTGAGTTGATGTTGTTTTCAGCATCATTGACCTTGTTCATACGTTTAGATAGCCTCTGTATTCTCAGCTGCTTTCGATTTTCCATGATTTTGCTTAGATTTCCTGACAAGGCCTTTGCTTCTGCTGTGAACTTTTCCAGGTCGTACTTTAGCGTGTCAAATTTCAAGGCTCCTTTGGAAGCTTCCACCAAGTTGCCTTCGAATTCCTTGAAGCCTTGAAAACCTTCCGTTTCTGCAGTTTCTGGAGTGGTGGACGATGCTTCGCTCTAATGGTTATGAATGGGAAAAGGCTGTCAGGTGAAATTTACATCTAATTGAAATGGAAGTGAAACTTGAAATGGACACGGTAGAGGGCGTTATGATTTCGGCGGTGGTAGAAGTATTGAATGTAAATTATGCCATATTGATGAGGTCCAATATGGCCGAAAAAGCCATCAGTGGCTGTTAAATAATCTATTAGCAATTAAGCAAATTAAATGCCCGCTACATAGAGTCCCTAAACAATCTAGACATCGACCTCTTCTGTTGGTCTCTTATAATTAGTAACCGAAGGCGCTATAATTACACTGCAACCTTACCTTGATGACAGGTTGATTCCTTGCGTCCCTTTGGGTCTGAGAGTCAATAAAGAAAACTCTGCCTCTGTCCGAGACAGCGCTCATGAATTCTGCAGAACAGCGTGCCTTGATGTCCTCTGCAGTGGTATCGCCATACTCTTCGGCAAAATTGTTTCCTTTGAACATGTCCCACTTGGTGAACACGCCAAGAGTGTATCTACAGTTCACGGTATTCACGAAATCAACAACCTGATTTGATGATAAATGAAAGTAACAGTCATATAATGGTAAAATAACAAGGGCAGCACTTCATAGTCTCACGTCTGAAAAACCTGCGATTCTCGGATTCGATTTGGAATCATCGAAAAATATGGTTCCACGAAAGGTGAATGACTATTTGGCGAATGTTTTCGTCATGAAGCAGATAAAGCAAATCAACTGCCGTGGTGAATTCTAAAAACGGACGTTTAAAGTTTAACTCCCTCGTCTGATTAAATGGTAATGATTGCTGCAAACGTCTAACACTCGAGAAGTCAACCGGTTTGAACTTGATTAACAGTCAGGGATCTTGACGACCCCCACAGACGCAGCAAAACTAAAACTCTCAGTTTTATTTATCTAGGGTCAGTTTTTCAAAGGGTCGTTAACGCTATGTACGGGATAAACTACTATACAATGGATAGAGTAGTTTGTTCTGTGAAAACTTATGGACTGGATAGAGATTAATCTCAGTCGGGTACTCAGTTGCAGGGGCGGGAAGGTGAGGCGATGAACTAGGCATCAAAGTCAGAAACAGAGAGAGGACTAGGAAGAGCCCATTCTCCCATTTCACTAAAACTAGAGAAGATATAAAGCTAAATCAGAATCTGTGTGAATTTGTAATTACAGTGTTGTAATCTTTTCGAGAGATTTTTGTTCCTATCTTGTGGCTGCGACCAATTTAAACCTCTGCCTGCCAAACATAAACATGGGCAAAAACATTTGTAGACGACAAGGGATGATAAACATAGCGCAAATTTGAATCCCTGATAAGCGTTAATCAACTTTCCAACAACCAGTCACGGAACTATATAGCACGAGACTGATCCGTCAGTAGAACTGGGTATCTTAAACGCGGTTTAATAGACGCATTCTCATGAAAAATTGGTAATTGAAAGTGTATTGCCAATTTTTTGTGGAATATCAAGACTGAACTTCCTGAAGACTATTATTGCTTATTATCGTAACATTTGACAACTAACTGTCAACTTATTTAGATTAGTCATTTACTTTGCATATCAGTGCATATTGCAAATTGTGACAATTTAGTGCTTTGTCTATTGTTTTAAAAACATGTGGGCGCAATTCTGCGACTGCTACGCACCATCAGACCTATATTATGAAGGGAAAGAAAATTAACACGATTAAACAACGGGGCTCCGACAAAGAGATAGCATAAATGTATCGAAAAAGATTTTAGTAAGCTTATTATCTAGAGGGCAACGTCATGGCGGAAGTAAAATTCGATCTAATACAAAGATGGCGTCCTCAAACTGCATTTGTAACTGTTAAACAATATTTCGCTCTCCGTTTTGGCACTTCGCTCCTTGCCGTTGGAACTACGGGCAGATGAAGCGATACCTTTCGCCCTCCTTGGCCTGTGCTGATGCCGTGTGATGCAAGCAAGAGCAATGAAGTTGCGCTTCGAAAAACACATGGTTTTTGCATAAATTATCTCTGTGTTACATTTCATATAATGCTCACTCACTACTCACGGTTCTTAGAGTTGGACTGTGAATATCCATGACGGCCACAATCACGTCTACAAATTTGCAGAGCTCAATCACTGCGTCATCCGTAGCCTTCCGTTCTCCTATACCCGGAGTATCGTACAAGACAACGCTTTCAACCAGAGCCTTGCATCGTGACGAAGGCCAGTTCACGTCAATTATGCTGGAAGGAGTAATGCCGAGTCTTTCTCTCTGTGCTCTGGCTTTAAGAACGTGAAGAAGTTGTCGGAACTCGGTGATCTCTAAAGCTCTTCCAGTGCTTCTTTCAACTGCTGTCCATTGATTGCTAGACGACCCAGTCACTGCCACGAGACAAAATGTGGTTTCCGCTCTAGTCACAGGCATGATGTCCTCTCCCAGTAACGCGTTTATCAATGTCGATTTTCCAGCACCAACGGAGCCAACAAAAGCGATTTGTAGTTTGCTGTTCGCTCGCTCTGTTAGCTGAATTGCAGACACATTCAGCTGGTCTACTCGGGCGGAGGCCCTCTCGAAGTCTTGCCATTCGCTTGCGGTAGCACATTGTTCGTTGAGGAAACGGCGAAGTTCATCTCTAGTTTCAATAAGGTTACTTACTGATCCTTCTAGCTGCTCTCTTATTAGCCTGATCTGCCGAATTCGTGGTGTAAAATTGGCGAACATTTTTGATTATGCGATTGCTTTGCAAAGATGTAGCAGGGATTTCATTTGAAAACGCCAAACCCGAAATGAGGCCACTTATCAATGGAAGTTTGCATTTGAATAATTAGTATGCCTACTGACCCCAGACGGATTTTGTCTGTACGGTCACCCTGACACAATACATACCTAAAAACTTAGAACAATATACACTAAGCTACAGTTTGGTTGTATTTCTCAATGCAGCTTTGTTATTTCATATTTACTGGTTTTCCATGGTTTCTATGGAAACGTGGGAGTATTTTACGAAAAATTAGGGGCCTGTTTACAAGTAGGGGGGGTTACCCTAGCAAGCGGGCTAACCCTAGCTGGAGGGCAAAAGATAGCCCGGGTTTACAAGCAAAATTTCACGGGTACCCGGGACAACTTAAGGCGCGGTTACACCCAAAGGATCTGGAAACAAGTAGAAAAGTAACCCGGGTAGGCGGGTTAACCCTACCTGGAGTGTTAACAAGGGAAAAAGTTAACCCGTCTGCCAGGGTAACCTTAGCATGCAGATAGGGTAACCCGCCTACCCAGGTAACCCTGGCTGCCTTGTAAACACGACGAAGTAAAAAGAGGAAACGTGTGAGTCCTACGTTAAGCCTCATGCTAGGGTAACCCGCTTGTTTGCGTAACCCGCTTGCTAGGGTAACCCTATCTCCTTGTAAACAGGTCCTGACAGCTATTTGTTAACAAGCGTAAGGTTAAAATGGATGATATGATATCACCCAAAGTGTAACATTTTTGCGTGGTTATTTACGAGAACAACTCGAAGTCCATAAATGCGCGAAAAAACCAGTAGTCTGATGTAGGACATTCGGGACACAACTCTCTTGAGGGGTATAGTGGATAATCCAGAACGGGAAAGTTCCCGCTTGGGTAGTCAATCACAGCGCAGAATTTGGTTCATCCTGCACACTTGCGAAGTTAGCCTTGTAAACATCATTGTTGAGCAACAAATAATTGGGTTAAATGCATAGGGAAATTGAAAATTGAATACCAACTGCATAATTTTCGGGCCATAGAGGAATTTTTTTAACATAAGTTTGCTTCACTGGGCTATTCATTAGATTGGTAGTGCCGTTTTAGTCTGGGTAAAAAACACAACAAGACCGCAGCCTTAATTACCATTTAATCTTCGATTTATCTTAAACCAGATTGTGACTACAAATGTTAAGATGGTCCACAACCTTGCGGGGTTAATGCCTACCAGCAAATTCTGCAAAATAATTTAGGAGGATGTAAGAGCCCACAGTCGCCGAATTGTCAATGGGTTGATACAGGAACCAGGTTAGTACAAAGAAAACGGCATTTGTTTTCTTCTTCTCACTTTTGGCGCATTATATCAAGGATGGGGTCATCTATTTCTGTTTGACAAGGCGAAATTTATGACAGAGGGTAAATGGTCGTGGGCAATAGTGGACTCTTCATATTACGCAAATCTCGGTGATCATTATATTACTTCTAAAGGTATTTTTCATAGCTTTATCACATTCATTACCAACTAAAGTCGATGTGCTACAAAACTTTAGATTTGTAAAGTCGGTCTTACTTGAGCGGCTGTCTACTGCACTTATTACACCTAACATCGTCGAACATAGCTCCGCGAAGCAGTTTAAAATCATTCAGCAACTAATTACAATCTCTCTCAGCATTTCATTAAAAATTATTGCAAGAAATCAAAGATATGTCAAGATGTTTAAAGAGATAACTCAAAATCGAAATCATCTTCTACTGCATCTTTGGCGTGTTGGCAAATCTCATCAACATTCGCCTCTGGTATGCCAAAGGGAAGCTCTTTCCACTTCTTGAACATCTTTCGACGAGGATTCGGATCTGGAAATTCTAGAACAAAGCTGCATATCTTGATGCACATCCACTCCACCCCAGAGATGAGGGCGGTCACCCCCCAGTCTGCATGGCACTCTTTGCAATAGATCTTCTTGTTCATTTCGATGTCATCGATTATCTTAGGATTGGGATGCTTCTTTATGTCAACCTAAGGAAAAAAAAAAGGAAGTTTGAAATAATGGACACACCCACAAAGTGATTCAATCATTATTGCAACATCACACAGCTTCGATTTCATAATTTATATGTTATATTATTGCATGCCTCATAAACTGATTCATCCTGTAAATGGTTTGGCCTTATGTCTGGAAACGTTCAGACAAACAACTGAGACAATTGTGTATGAAGTATTGACAAAGTGTTTTCGGGGTTGAAACATAGTTGGAACACATTGCAAGCCTGGTACGAGGTGTTTTACATAAGTACCGAGCCATACTGGGGGAGGCGCCAATGGTTTCTTGCGTTTGTAAGCAGCAGGTTTTGATATGTACGTATTTTGGGCGTAAACCCTGGGCTAAATTTATAAGATTTTACTTGAGTGCTCTTTGTCAGGATAGAAAAACACAACAATTCTACCCCATCAACGGTTGCATTCTCTTTTCGCTGGTATCAATCATTTTAGCAGACCGCTCAGGAAACTGGCGTTCATAACTCGTTCGTTTGATTCGTCCGCAATTGTTATTGACGGTATAGTTTTTGATTTTGAAAGAATTGTAAAGTTGGGAGATGGCTTTACCTTGGATTTCGCAAAGTCTCTGTTTATGACCACGTGGTGACTTTCTTTGACCGTTCGGATGTCATGGGCTTGACATGCCTCAACGTTACACTTCCGGCAACGGAAGGTGACGTCCCCTGGTAGATGCTCTGACTTTAGGGTAGCAATCACGTGCTTCTTGAGGAATCGATCCTGAAGGTTCTTACGTTGTATGTCCTTTACCTGCATAAAGGAGAATAAATTCCAGTCTCAGACGTATTTCTTGGGGGTAAGTGGGTTGACGGGGGGAAGGGACGTTCAATGAGGACATTCTCATGCTAATTGAAAATGTGGCAAGGGAACGACATCGAAAATGCTGCTGGTCAGTATATGTACTACAAAGGAAATAATGGAATAACAACATTAGGTGCAATTTTCATATAAATCCCGCTGTCTGTTGAATATTGCATTGCAAACTGGCTTTCTAAGCTACACCACATTTAACGACCAGGCAAGGAAACATAGCGGATTATTGGTGATGAAGTCTTTGTTAGTTCTAAAGACACCTCTTAATTGAAGGCGTCGGGAATTTGGAAATGACTTCCAAGACCTTAATTTAGACAGAAACTTTTTCAAGGCGTTGAAAATCGTAAACAGCTGCATTTGTACATCGGATGATTTGATGAGAGCGCCGCTGACCCTTTGAATTACAAACGCATGCATGGTACGTGTTTGAAAAACAAAAAGATGAACATAGTGCAGTTATAAACTGTGGCGAACATACCCGTTGCATAAATGTTTTTGGATCCATGCTTTGCACTTGACTAAGAGCTTCAATCATGAGGCTTTCCCGAAATTGGCTTGTTTTTTCCCTCTTCAACGCTCCCGAGTCTTGGCCCACTAACACGCTGTACTTTCCCTCGTCTGCCCTGGTGTATTAAACAAGTATTCGAAAAGGTCAGACGCCGTATAAAGTACGTTCCTTGTAGTAAAAGCGACAAAGTCGAAGTCGAAATTGAACTAATCGAAATTAAAATACATGTAATTAAAATAGGAAAGTAAGACTTTCCTTGCTGACTCCCTTTCCTTTGCCCAGACTCAGTTGACCCGAATCTAAAAATAACTTAAAAGTTGATTTCCTCTCAGGATGCGACAGCGTTAGTCACCGAGAGCAATCCTTTCAATCTATAACTGGATTATTAAGCAAACTTTGCTATTGAACAAATTCATGATAAGAGTCGCATACCGTAAAATCCTACGTTAAGGCCCTGGGCTTATAAAACTTCATTAGCGGTTTTAGGTGGGCTTATAAACAGGGTTGGCTTATATTCGGAGGGGGGGGGGGGGACATATAGGCGGAATAAAAAATTGTTTCGGAACGACGAGATAAAACGTATCCGAGAAACGAATTAAAGCTAACATACCACTACATTTAGAGCTATTATAACTTTCGATTAAAAGTTTTGCTGTTTGTAAAGAAACGCAAAAGGAACGCACTTATACATTAGCTGGGCTTATATCCGGGCGGGGGGGAGGGGGGAATATATCCGGAATAATATCTTTCTAAGCAAATATAAGGGCTTATATCCGGGAGGGCTTATAACTGGGGGGCTTTAACGTGGGATTTTACTTTTGTTTTGTTACTTCAAGACCATAATTATGTCTTTCACTAAAAGGACAGGAACATTTTGGATCTGGTGGAGGCAATCCATATTTTAGTCAGTTAAACTCGTCTGGTCAGCCTTTCACTGGTTTTAAACTGCTCCATACCTGACACGGCCACGTGACTGTACAGTTGAAATCTCGTTACCCATCATATTGTAACGGATGACATAATTACAGTCCTTGATATCTAAACCTTCTTCTGCAACACTGGTTGCAAGTAGGAGGTTCTTCTCTCCAGTGTGGAATCTCTGGATGACTCGGTCCTGCTCATTCTGGGTCATGCCAACTGAAATCAAATCAAGCAAACTGTCATTAGACGTCTTCTATCAGTCTCTCTCGTTGCTTGTTCCATTTATTACCCTAATAAGGTGTTCTTCCTCGTACAAATTGTGCCACCTTTGGGTTAAAAAGTTGCAAACGAATAGTTTAAAAAGCATAGTACTAGGTCCTAAGCAAAGTTCGAGTTCCTACATTCAATTTTGTCTTTCAAGATCCGACGATGGAGAAATAATTCTTCTTGCTCATTGGTATGAAGCTTACTTACTATTGCCATCTCCACTCCCAACCAGCGGCTCGGGCCTGAGAACAGCGTTCAGCTCCTTAGTTTCTTTTATCCAGTCTAGCAAGGCTTCTGTGGATTCCCGAGTCCTTGTGAACAAGATGCCTTTTGGACCTTTCCATTCTTTTGGGCCACCATTCCTAACATCAGAATATTTTTCTTCTGGTATCGTGTCTCCTGAATTGCTGGCTTTGTCTTCATCTTGGTCTGTCTTGTGGTCTTCTTCAGTTACACCTTTCTCCGCTTCGTCTGTACCATTACCCATTACACTGGCATCACCGTTGCATACAATATCTCCTGCCTGGCCTTTGCTGGTGCCATCTACTGACTCATCTCCGTTTTGATCATCGCTATCTTTGCTTCCACCTCTTTCTGCTTCTTTGCCAGACCTCGCGTCTTTCTCGTTTTCGAAAACCTTCTCCTCTATTCCATTTTCATCTTGTCCAGCTTCTTTCGCTCCGCCATCTTTTTCCTCGCTGAGTTTGCCATTGCGGTCTTTTACTTGCTGAGGGTCCAGGTCTGTGTAGTTTTTTAAGATCAGCTCTTTGAGATGCTTTAACAAGGGATTCTCGGGCTCGCCATTCTCCTCTATAAATTTATCCAGTATTTTCATCGCACACTGGAAGAGACTCTTTAACTGTTCATCAATGGATAGGAACTTGTCTTCATCCAAGGAATCAAAATATCTTTTCAAGCGTTTCTTAGCATTTTTCATTGTGGTGCTGGCGTTGATAGTCAGTGCAATGTGATACTCACGGAGATGCTCTGCATACGTCACAAGAAACCGCTCTCCATCAGCGACAGAGTCTTTGTAGAATTCTTCTACCCACTGGCGATACTGCTGACCAGCTTTGTCTTGGGGTCCAGCTTTGAAGGACTTTCCTTTAACCCTCTTAATTAAGGCTTCTATTTTACTCATAACCTTAAAAGGACAAAACAAGTCATTGTCACTAACGAAGAGGTAGCTTATTGAACAGTGATCCTATCACGTCTTCTATTCACATTCAAAAATAAAAAGCAAATATATGCAAACTGTATAAAAGCTGTAAAACGCCGTAGTTCGAAATATATTTCACTCTTCTAGCCTCGTCAGTTACTAGCCATCTTTATAATAATAATAGTAGTAGTAATAATAAATAATGGTAATAGGACTGAGTGGAGTCCAATTCGGTCTGTAATCATACGGGTGATTAACAAAATCGGACGATCGCGAAGCGGGAGTCCGATTTGTTAATCACGAGTATGATTACAGACTGAATTGGACGACACGATGTCCTGTTACCAATTAATCAAAACTATGACAAAATTCGAGAAACGAACAAACCATCGATTGATCGCTGAACGATTAAACGTCGTTATGAATGCTGAAAAACACAGCAGTTTACTCAAAAAAAGTGCACCGCAACAGCGCGCTCAAAATGACGCATACTGTCCAATTACAAGCGTGACGCGTATACATTGTCCAATTAATGCTCAAATCGGGCTGCTGATAGCCAATCACGTTCGAAAATTTTGTTATAGTTTTGGTTATAATAATAATAATAATGTTTAGTTACATGAGACATGAGGGATACGAAACAGTTTTTCATTGGCTTTGATTTCCGCGACTTTTTATAAGCAGTTGGCTGTACTTTGGAAGTACAGATGTCGATGCCGTTCAAAAGAAAGTTGAGATTATTTACCTGTGAAACAATCTTCACAAACGGGTCCTCGTTGGACTTTTGGACATAGGCTATTTCCCTTTCGGGGACGTTTGCGTACGTCTTCAGCTCGGATTGATTTTTCTTCACAGTTGAAATAACTTCAGCATCTAAGTTAGCAGAAACAAGAAGTATGTGCTTTTCTGCTTTCTCCACACTCTGGGCCTTTCCTGTACCGAGAGAGGCGGTAAAGCCTACAACCTAAACAAAAGGAACATAAAGGAAAAAGGTTACCGTAGCAAACAAAGGCGCTAACTGAAGTTCATACCAGACTGTAGCAATGGACAATGTTCTGCATTCCAAATGCTGCCTAAAATTCACTTAAATGATAGGCCTTCTGGGCTTACTTGTTGTTCAGTTAGGTTTACGACAAAAACATATCCCACCACAAGACTCTTTAAAGTTTTGCCTCAAGTAAATGATCTTTCCACTCTTTCAAAATCCAGCTGGGGCGTTCAGACGGCCGGTGCTCTAAGAATGCCACAGTTTAATCCTTACACGCTTTTTTTGTATTTTATTTGCCACTTTCATTGACACCATGTCTTGTACTAAAAAATCTACCTGAAGAGAAACAATGAATTATACCTGTGGTAAGCTGTGTTGGGTTCCAGCCTGGGATTTCAAGGCAAGATACTTTTCCATGATCCTGTTATAGGAATGTTCCTTGTCTGCGTGGTGGCACTCGTCAAATAGCAGGAGAGTGATGTCACTCAGCTCCACTCTCTCTTCTTTGTTCCTATTGTTCAGAGCGTTGACAAGTATCTGAGCAGTCATAACAACGATGTTTTGGTTTTGAAGGAGATACTTGAGTGGGATTTCTGTTGCGTTGGCTCCAGAAATTTCACCCACAGTGTACTTGTCTCCGAGGAAGGCCTCAAATCGCTCCTTTTGTTGCAGAACGAGGTTCAACGTGCTCACGATGAAGACCACTCTTGGTTCTTTCCTAGTGGTGTTGCCTGGTGCTGTTTTGATAATTGAGATGGATGCAGCATTATGAGTTTCTATAACTGGAATGCGAGAAAGCAAGGGGTGGAACTGCATCCCACAAATTTCTTAGAGATTGGTTGAATAAATAGAGAAGAAAGGCTCAGAATGTTTCACCGTTGTACCGCAATCGTGAGAATAGCTGGAATACTTTAAAAACAAAAAAAAAAGAAAAGGGAGCATAACACGCTCAGTTATGGTGGTGCACTACAACAGTTAACCAGCTATTTTAGTTTTTTTAGTTTTTCCAGGGTCCCTCGTGTACTTTGCATAAGTCTTAATTACTGTTCACCTGAGCTATATCGGTGTAGAGCCTTACTATTAATGGTTTGCAATGGTCTTTCCCCTTTTCTTCCCTTTCTTATTCTTTAATCAGATTGTAAAAGAAGCACTGAAGAAGTAGACAATATGTTGTGGTAAAGCGATTTGCAAACACTGGAGTAGAATTCTATTATAAGACAGCTACTTGCCGGCAATTCCAGCCTCTGTTGAGAAGGAATCAAGATGCTGTTTAGCAATTTCTATCGCCACGTAAGTTTTGCCACTGTTGGTGGGCGCGCAGATGATGGTGTTCTTTCCTGCGATCGCTGGCGCAGCCAACTCCTTCTGATACTCTCTGAGCTCCAACTCACACCTGCCAAAGGAGTTGGCATTGCTTCCCAGGAACACTGCAAGAGAAAGGGAAAGAGACAGAGAAAATAAATTTAAGATACTTCTGAAACTTTTTCATTAAAGAATTTACCTCAGATATACATAATTTTTATGTCGTATTGAAGTAGTGCAGCAAAAATGCTCCTCATACCGTGTTTAAATCCAAATATTTCTCCCTGTGGTTTTTCAGGTAATTTCTCAGTGATTAAACTGTGATTAGTTCTTGCTGGATTTATTTTGTTGCTGTTGCAGATTTTCTATTGAACAATCAGTGTTTCCTTGTCTCTTGAATAAAAACACGGGCACTTACCTGGAGGGATATCAATTTCTATGTCAGGCACAGACCCATCGTCTTCAGCACTGTCTTCTAAAAAAAAAAGCAGATAAAGATGTGAACAGAGTGACACTTCGTTTGCTGTATTACTGTTTAAAGATCGAGGATTTGGTAATTGAAGATCTCAATTTTCTCCTGTTTTTATACACCTGGAATATAGTAGAATTACATTTTATATTGTTCATTATCATGCAATGAAAAGTCGTGTAATAAAGCAGAATGTCAACCGTAAAGTATTACCTTGCTTGCTCGTTAAAATGTTCTGTAAATTTCCCGCGACTTCCTGCTCAGACTCAATCTCTATATGCGACAAAGACAAGAACAATTATAGCAGATTGATTTTTTATTACCACAGCCAGAAAAAAACTGATAGTCACTACAGCAGTAACGCTGATTTAGGCTCTATCCACACGCACGTTTGTATGGACGTAACGTTTATTGAAATGAGCACACATTGAGAAGTTCACATAAAACTTGCTTGATCAAAAAGGATTAAGAAAATTAGAGGCGAAAGGTAGCTCACAAAAACCAGCATTATTCATTACTTCACCTTTGATGAATTAATGCTGGCAGTCTTTGCCACAAGTGGCCAAACACGTTGTGGTCATTTTCGTAACGCGAACGTTACCGTAGCAACAGCATAAACCATTTGAAAAAACCTCAAAAACGAGTCCGGTAACCCCCTTTTTCATTATTACAACTTATTCAAAAACTTGTTCATTAATTTATAGAAACTCATCAATCATAGAAAAAATAAGCTGCATCCTCACCATGGTAACTTATGATTCAGAGAAATAATTATAACGTATTAACCAATCATAAAACATTTGTTTGACGCCATTGTTGTAGCGTCAACTGCAAAAAACAATGGTATTATTGATCCATCAACATTTACCTGCAAGTTTCTTTTGGATTTGGTGAAACCGATCTTCTCCAAGGCTGAGTTTTAACCCCATTGGTTTCTCAGGGACCTTATGATCTTCTTTCAACGTGTTTTCCACTAAGACCTTCTGAAGTGTGCTTTCAAATTTTCCTTCGGTGTACATTTCCCACAGTTCCTTAGCTGCTTTTTCACTTGACAATCGAAAAGTGGCAATGATAGATCCTTTCGCGGTGTTTACAAACACAGCACCCTGAGGAAGAAGCTAGGAGGGAAATGGACAACATGGTTATGACTTCAGTAAAACTTTAATTTTCAACCACCAAGACCACCACAAATACCAACAACTATCACCATACTCAATAATCGCAAACAGATTTTATTTACAAACAAATAGGCAAAGAAATAAATAAACAAACAACAACAAAACGATATATACCTCTTGCAGCTCTCTGCGCATTTTCTTGCTTTCAGCAGAGGAAGGCTTTTTGAACTTTTCCGCCAAATATGTCTCCAATTCGCTGCAGGTTTCTGCTGGCTCTTCGCTGTTCTGTGGTAACAGGTTTCCTTTAATCGTAACATCTGATAGCAAAAGTGCAGGTAGAAATTTAGAACTAAAATCGAAAAATTGATTATGAAAGTTAAATATTGACAACAATTTGCAGTTCTTTGCACAAAACTCACCAATAGCTGTTCCAATCTTTTTGAAACCGACCCCCGACCCATCCGTGTCAGCGGATTCATCATCCGCGGCCTCGACTGCGTGTAAATGAAATAAAACATACACAACATTAGAAACATACACCTCTTGGTTTACACTGTAACGTAAGCATAAGCGCAAGCATAAACATAAGCATAACGAATGTTCACACTTGTTGCATAAGCACAAGGAAAGTGACATACGCAAGCGCAATGAGCTCCAAAATGAAGTCGCGGTAGTATGGGACGAGTCATGTTTTCAAAATGAGGGACGGAGACGAAATTCTCCTGCTGCTATTGCTGCTCCGCAGACGAAGAAGACGACGGCGACGAGAACAAGAACGTGTAAACAGAAAGAGGTCCTGTTGGGTGAGAGATATTTTCCGAAAGAGAAAAGAACAAGGAGACTTCCATAATCTGGTGCAGGAACTGCAACTAGCGGACCGAGAATTTTATTTCACGTAGTTGTGGCTTGCCAACTTGTTGTCACTTTGGACCGCGGAGTAGCATTGGACACTGGTAACTTGAAAATCCGCTGGCATCAAACACAGCTGCTTCCTTGGCCGATGATTTTGCTTATGCTTACGTTACACCCGGTTAACACACTTATTTTAGCGACATAAGCATAAGCATAAACGTAAGAAAATTGAAGCGATTCCTTTTTCTTATGCTTATGCTTATGTCACTCCCAGTTTACACTGCCTATGCTTATGCTTACATCACAGTGTAAACCAGGCTTTTATGTTTTCAACGATGAATAGTTTGAAAATTCTGTACATATATTTTTCGCGTGAACGAGTGGCAATGCAGAATTTCGAACCGCCATAAACGTTTTGAAAATCATTAATGACAGATCGAGATGCATTCTTATGTATGCATAATAATCAATTTCAGACCCCTTCGTTTAATCAAGAGTAATGTTTACAAGAATGTTTAATACAAGAATGTGTTATCTGTACGGGCCCGTAAAATGATCACAAGACCGCAAATGATCCCGGACCGCAAATGATCCTCAAATTGGACCGCAAATGATCCCGGACTGGAAATGATCCCCAAATTGGACCGTAAATGATCCTGGACCGCAAATGATCCCGATCAAAAAATAATGAATGGCATGGATTTCTATCAGAGGAAAGTGAAAACATAAACAAAAACGACACAAAAACATGTTTGATCATTTTACCAGAAATATTCCACCGTTGCTTTTTGTTTGGTTTTTCGAAGGGTATTGGTATTGGAGTAGATATATAGACCCTATTCATAAATGGCTGCCAATTAAAAATTCTTTTGTAAGTATTAAAATAAGCGCTGCGGACCCGCACATATCGGCGCACACGGTAACGAAGATACCGAACATTTAAAAGCCAGCGACCTCACGGGAGATTTGACTGGATACACAAATTAGTTTTTGAATAAATTCGACCATTAATATGACCTTCAAACCGAAACCGAAACTGATCTATGTCATTTTGTTTATATCAATTATATTGAACGCGGCAACTTACATTGGAAATAAAATTCGCTGTCGGTAGTGTTGACAGCGTGTAAAAATATAAAATAGCTCCAAAATCGATCAAATTTGTGTTGTAGGTACTTCTGAATGTATTTTTTGTCAGAGATATTTAATTTCACTTTCGATTTTTATAGCGTGAAAAACAGTAAACCATTAGTTGTAAAATATACTTAGAAATGCTCACCTGGATAGTTGTAGTATGGGTCTAATAGCAGGGCAGTATGTTCGAATCCGCACCTTCTCAAGGCTTGAACAAAGTCCTGAAAGCCTTTATGTCTTCTTTTGATCCGATCAACGAGAACATAGTTTGCCCTCGTTGGACCCTCGTTTCTCTGCACTGATTCAATGGCCTCCTTGTCTACCTTTTGTAGGCAAGACAAGTAAGGAAGCACGTCTACTGGGATAAGTTCCTCATGGAAGTCTTGCAGTCGTTTATCCAGGATTTTTTTCTCGTAAATCCTCATGGTAACTGCTTAACTTGAAATGTCGACTCGAAGCTGTATCCGAAGAGAATGACACTTTAGCAAGTCGGGGCTGGTTATATATACCAGCGATGTAAATAAGCAATGACTTAGAACCTGTAAAGACCGGGAAATTCCCGGGAAACTCCCGGAAACTTCGCGTCGTATTCCCGGAAAACGATGCCACAAATTTTACTTTCATTCACTTGAGAGAAACCAAAAGGCCGAGTTTCGAGAAAATGTGGGTCAGCCAATCGGCCTGTTATTTAAAAGCTAGCTGTATTATCTAGAAGCAAAAGCAGAGAATGATTCTGATCTCGGTATTTTTTTGGACGAAATCAGGTAGCGTATTAAGTCGTCGATTCTCAATTCGTAAGCACTTCCGGTATTGGCACTTTCTTGACGTGTAAGTCATTAATATTAAATTACAGCAAAAAAATAAACCCTACTGCGCTTTCGATTTCGGGCGTTCTTTTCAGAAATCTATCTTTGAATCGAAATTCGAAGAACATTATTTTGTCCCTTTGGCTTTTAAATTATTATATATAAAAGCTTCTCGGTTCAGTGCTAAATGCGACAAAAAGTTCCAAGCGTATTGAAAATGCTTGAAATTACGTTGTTTTCTTCAGAATATGCTAATGCCGGTCAACTTTGGAAATTTACAAGGGGTTTTCCCTTGCCAATATGCAAACCATTGACACACTCAGCACCTTGGACAAAAATTTCCCCGGTACAGAGACAAACTTTGAAAGCCGTGTGGAATATTTTCTGGGCTGGGTAAAGGTCGTAAAGGAAACGATGTCGAAACTCGGAGTTTCAATTCCTGTTTTGATGGGATACAAATGTACAGCACCGCAAATGATCCGCGACTGCAAATGATCCCCAGACCGGAAATGATCCCTAAATTGGACCGCAAATGATACCAAACCGCAAATGATCCCCGATGTAGACCGCAAATGATCCCGCCGGAAAGTTAGGAATGGCATGGAGTTTGCTTCCTTGTTTTTATTTATTCATTTTATTTTCATCATCGAAACGATAAATGTAAAGAAACGATACTGACAACGTAAACTACAATTTCAATATAATTCTGATGATAAATAATTCCATCTTATTTTCTCTGGACAATTCTGAAAAATCAGGGAGAAAAAAAGGTCGTAAGCAGCGATACCATTTCTCAGTTGGCTCGATCTGCAACAATAATAGCTTAATGTTTCCATAAACAACTTTTGTACATTTGTTTTAATACCACCAGTAAGTGCGATTGTGACATATTCATGACCATGATATTCTGTGAGCTATTAAAAAGTCCACATCTCAACACTCCAAGCCGGTTTGGCTTTCGCATGTGCAATTTACAGCCAGAAATTCCATACTGATGATGTAAACGTGTACTGAATCTGGACAGGAACGCCGATTGGTCAACTTGCATGGTATGTTGAGTGATCTAACACTTACCTTCGGGAATCGGGAAACATACGCGGAAAACTGAGAAACCGGATGTCGTTACGAACTAATGTAGCTGTCGCTGGGTTCCCTGGATAGTTCGTGTATTTTTCTCGCCTTTGGTCCGCGCGTCCAAGTCACGTGACCTTTTCTAGTGTGCATGTAATGGCGAACGTCGGCAAAACGTTGTTGTGTGCGTGCGATTCACTCGAAGTAACGATGGATAAGATGGATAAGACGGATTTCCGGTCTGGGGATCATTTGCGATCGGGAATCATTTGCGGTGCTGTACAGAACTCAACTTCCTCTAGTCACGTTTCACGTTTAGGCATAAGGGCTTCGCTTTTGTTCTTTGGATGAAAGTCAGGCAAGAGGCACGAGCAGCTACATCAACAGATATGCTGTCAACATACATTGATATTTAAGCTAGCTAGTGTCTAGCAGTGTGAACAGAACGTTTTTCCGCTGAAAAAGAGAAGTTTGCCTTAACCTCAATTACCACAAGGACATACATTTCTCCATTCTGATACGAATTCTTTTCATCAGTCCCGTATACCGATATCCTTTCACTCTTGAAATTTAATACCGAATAAACAAAGCTGGAACAAATCTGTTTATATCTCTATATTTACTTCCACACGTAGAAACAGAAAGCTTAATGAATTTTTTGGTGCTAATATTGTGACAAAGCGACGTCAGTCCGTCATGCAGGACATGGGCCTAACTGAATAGGATGAAGGTATTAAAAGAGAATTCTTGAAGGGATGAATGACTGTAGTTTTTCGTAACAGTTGGATAGTTGGTATGAGGCAGTCTGATCAGCAGTTGATATCAAAGAGTTATTTTATTAATGACCACTGTACAAGTTGATTCAATTCATTTCAAAAAACAAAGCTCTGGACACCAAAATTTAACTATGATATACAGACTACGTTTAATATCAAAACGATCTACGCCTAAGAATACAATTTATCGGAAATTACAAAATGACTACCTAGTGAATCCAAGCACTGAACAATTTTCATCAAATACTTAGTGCGTGAAAAACATCCGACGCAAAGCAGGCGTGCGGTTCATTCAAACAATCTGGTGACTTAGAAAGCCTCGTTTGCAAGTTTTTCTTACACAAAAGAATACTTGACTTTGATTGGCACCAAGAGTCTAGCAGGTTGGTTACGCAGCGACATTAGAAGAACAGCGTGACATAACAATTTTGCAATAGTCTTACAAAAATAATCGATAGCCTCAAGATAATTTAATAAGACTGCCATCCTCGTGAGCAAAACATAAAACTTGCATGCTATTACACCACAGCTGTTCCAATTGTAAAACTTAAATCGAGTCTGGAATGAATTATTTCAGCTGATAAATCCACAAGGAAGCACACATTATGGAGCATAGCAGCATTCCCAGCATCAACACTGCGATCCACGCAGGACTAAATGATTATAAAATACAATGTGCTTGCAAGACAGGTGAGTGCTCTCCTGTTTCTGAAAGTGATATGAAAAACAAATGCCAACATCAAAACCATTGTTTATGATTACTTATCATTTTACATTGTATAAGTGTAATAACTGTAATATGTTCAAAAGTGCAGCGAGCACTCCATAATCCTCAACCCCATTAGGCAATGCATGGGTACCATCGAAACCGAAAAGACTGAGGTGATGTACTAAACTTTTTAAAGACGACCACAAACCTCCAACCTGTCAAATAACGTCACTTTATTGTGTTTCTGTTTCGAAGGATTAATAATTACATGTACACATAACTCTCAGAAAGTAGTATTTATCTTTTTGTACGTAAGCTGTAGAGTTTGTCGGTCCTGACAATAAGGACCCCAAAAGCTGTTGTTACAGTTATGTTAGCTGTTGGTACAGTTATTAGGCGAAAGGGTCAATACCGCTCTGACCCGCCTCGTTTGTATGGCTTTTTAAACAAAAGAATATTTCACCGTAACTGTAATAACAGCTATTATCCAATTAATTAGAACCAGGAAAATATCAGATGACTTTAGGATCTTTTAAATGTTTCGCTATGTTTAACAACTTACTTTTTTAGTTTTTCCTTTTCTGTTAGCATTCATAAGTGATTTACATCTTCCAGTGCAACCTGTGGCAAGTATAGAACACAATACTAGTTGGTCGTGAACTTTCGCTTTCATTTTCAATTGTTCTGCTTATTCGAATTTTGCGTACATAACTTCACCCGGAGGCTTTATTGTTTGTGTATGATGATTGACGCCAACAGAAATACAAAATTCAAGTTAGATCGAATATTCTCTAGCGAACTGGTCTTTATTTTCACTCTGGAATTAGAAGTGATAGCAAAGAGAAACTTTTGGGCGCGTACAAGCCCTAGGGACAAAATCAAACGTCTCTGACAATCTCAAGAGATTATGTAGAAACCATTCTTCAGAACTGGTTTTAGCAGCGAGCGACGTTATGGTATGTGAAGAGGAACACATTGATAAAAAAACAAAAAAAAAACAAAAGTAGTTACGAGAGTAGTAACGTGGAGAGGAAAAGGGAGTTGTCCCAACACAATGGCAGTGAAACACAAAGGAATTGATTAAAGAAAGAAGCAACATAGATCACGTAAGAGAAACGAAAGTACCGATTTGGAAAATAACTTAGGTTTTGATTCGCGGCTAGAAACAGCTAGAAATTTTCGAAAAAGAAACACGTTCGCGACGAAAACGATGTAGTGGTCTTCAAGAAAAGCAGTTCGAACAGAGCTAAACCTACTACTTATATATCTTACTTGTTCTAGAAACCTTGCTTCTACGTTTTCTTCGTTTCGTATGTCTTCCTCGGCAGCTTCTGTGGGTTGAAGAAATAAACCGTTAGCACGACATATAAAAAAGTAAACTGTGTACTTTCCTTATTGTCTTGCACCTAACCAGTATCATTCTCACACTCAGTTGTCGGGGATAACGGGCGGGGCGAAAAAACGGTGTTAAATACAATGTACAGTTGAGAAACCCGATTGTAAATTTATTTTTGCAAAAGGGTCGATTTCTGATATATTTCGGTCTGTTAACAATTAACTGTAAGAGTATTATTTTCTATAGACATTGATGAAATACCGGTATTTTCCTTGTTCCTAAAAGTTGATTGAAATTTGATCTTTTTGTCGTACAAAGTGAAGATTCTATTTTTATCTTTTACATGCGAGGATGAGTCGACATGTCAGTCAGACATCATAACTTTTTCTTAAGAAGCAAAAATTCCGTTAAAAGGGTTGTCATGTTAATTTAAACATTTTCGAGTACATTCCCGACCTCAGTTCAGGTGACCGCTGTTTCCGGTTGTTTTAAAATGATTTAAAAAAAAAAAAAAAAAAACCATCGACAAAGATGTCTTTGTTTGTTTCATCAATAGCATGATACTAAACAGAACGTTCACATGGCCGCTTGGGAACTCTCACTCGTGTACACGCGCGGTCCTGGAGGAAAAGCAGGTGAACGAAAATTAACGACTCTCCGGCTGCAACTCTGAATTTTACAGCATTTCTGTAGCAATTTCCTTGCGTCACTGAGCTGGCGATAAAGTTTGTGAATATATTATTTTTTTAAAGGCGGCGAATGAACTAAAATAATCTCAAGACGAGAGATGGATGCTTTGATTGGCCAAGAAATTTGGAAACCAACAAGAAGATGTCAAACAGTTATTAAAAATACATAGTTTAGTAAGTGACAAGCGAGAGCTACGCAAGTTCAAATGTTAAGCTTTCTCTGGTTTTTATACTGTATGTATGTATGTTTTGCCTTTGTATATATAAACTGACCGAAAGTTATACTGTATAAGCCAGCCATATCGAAGCCATAATTGACAACAGAGTGCAAAAAGATATTTCTGCAACTCGAGCGAACACGATTTGGGGTTTTTTGTATTTGCAAGACAAAACGTCAAGATAGACTTCATGAGATTAAAATATATAATTCTGAGGAAAGCAATAGGCTGGGTAGTAAATGTCTGCACGGAAATGCGACGCAATGAACCTGTCTTTGTTACCAAACTAACCGAGTACAGTTTTTAGCGTGTCTTTCGTTTACATTGTATTTTTTCGGCAAGTACGCTCTTGTCTTGTTAATAGGAAACTGAAAACTTCTATCTGGTAAACATGTGCCTCATAGTTTACCAATTTCTTTTAGAATGAAGAAAATTCCCTGTGACATTTGCTGGACTGATTTTCACTTACCTTCTTCCTGTGGATAAAGAAGTTCCGCCAAATGTTCACAGCCGGTTTCTCTGAGCGCTCTAATGAATTCTTGAAAAGCGTTTGGTCTCCGAATAAGTCTCTCCACCAGTTTTTGAGTCGCTCGCATAGGACCATGATTCGTCTCTTCACATCTAATCTCTTCTTTGTCGTTCGACGTTAAGCAAGACAAATACGGTAACATATCTACTGGGATGACATCGTCAACAAGAGAAGATATATATCGTCTAATAAGTTCTCTTTGTTCCGTTTCCATCTCGAGACTCTGAGGAAAAATTCGCTTTTCAATCGACAACAATAAAGCGAAAAGCTTACCAGGCCGGCTAAGACCAAAAGTTGAATATGTCTTTCTACTATTTATGTCGAAGTGGTTTTCGTGTGACGGTGTTTTACCCAGGAAGAAATGTGAAGGTTAGTCATCGAAAAATATTTCGTTTTCAAATGCTTATTGTCACCTGCTATTTAAAAAGAACCCACCGAAATAATATTAAAAATACGTAATAAAACGTTTTCCCGCGCTCAAAATACCCACGAGAAACGATTATTTTCCCCGTCGAATCAGCTACACGCTCCTACACGTATGTCAGACCTGTGTGACATTTCTTTTGTTTACAGTGACGTCCAATCGAAAAGGAAAACCCCGCACGATATCCGGGAAACCCCTTAATAACACGCGAGGATTATATCAATTTCCTCTTGTTATATTGAACCGTACACGATACTTATTAAAGTACATTTAGCAGAAAAAAAGTTCCCGTTTATACAAACCGGGTTGTTCATGAAGGGCATAACACAGTCAGCTGCGTAGAAGGGAATTCGCTAATAGGGCAACAAATATGAATGTATTCCGCCCGGTCCAAATGTCGTGTCGAACTAAATTGTGCGTATTTTAAACATTTGAGTCATAAAGCGCGACTGTAGAGCGATAGTTGATTGAACCGTTCGCGTCGAACTCAGTTATAATTCAGTTGAATGTTATTCGACGCTTCTATCGAACGCAACTTAGTTGTAATTATATCTCAGCTCTATTCTTTTGCTGAACCGCTGCATTCTGATCGGTACAAAATCCAAATATGAAGGTCACACGTATGTCTTGAGTTCTGCACAACTGGAGCTCTAAATTTAGAATCATAGTCGTGCCAGGGTCGTGTAGCGCGACTGAGTTTGTCGTGCTTTCCGACCCTGGTTCGACGTTGATTCAGACATTGAACTACAGTCGCGCTGAAGTCGAACTTAATCTAACACTGATTGAGTTAGCGCGATCGACAGAGCGGATTTTTGGACCTCTGTGTTGTATGTTTGAATCAGAGCGTGTCTATTTTGAATTTTTGTCTTTCAAGTTTCTTCACTTTAAACCAAACATCACTGTAAGTATGAAAGTATTTCTTCTCGTCATACTCCCTGGTATAATGTGCCCTTTTAGTTTTTACAATTTATGTTGGTGTTACGAAACGGAAGAAACCCAAGTGTACTCATTTTGTCTATAAACAAAAATTTCTCTTCAGAGTGTATTGCGAGAAACTAGGCCAAAATGGTTTGGCATAGATGCCGCACGAGTTATTCATATAATAGTAAACGTGTCTTGGAGGTATTGTTACCCTCTGTGTATTGAGGTATGACTAGTTTCATACAGAACAGGGTTTGTTCTGTAAATATCCGAGAGACATCCTCAAAAAAGGCTTGCAGTACAATTAAAACGAGACGAGCCCATTGAGTGTCTGTGTTAGAGCCCAGGAATCTTATTGGACTATCTATTTTTAGAAACTGTTTGACATCTGTATTTTCGTTCACGGGTTCCATTTATTTCTCGCCCAATCAAAACAGCCATTCTCGGCACGCGGAAGTTTTAACAAATCCGCATTCTTGGCGTTAGCTGATGTGACCACACAGATCGAAAAATGACCCAAAACACGTTATCTGTGCGCATAGAGTCAGCGATGCAAACGAAGGTACTGCCAAAACGTAGTAAATATTGGCTTTGCGTATTTGCCAGACAAAAAGTAGATAAACATCAAAATATTGTCATGAACTGATATAGTGAAAAATGTTTCCTTTCACATTCGCTAGACTGATATTGAAATTTCACTTACCTTCTTCCTGTGAATAAAGAAGTTCCACTAAATGCCCACAGCCGGTGTGTCTTAGCGCTCTAATAAGGTCTTGAAAAGCGTCTCGTCTCCGAACAAGTCTGTCCAACAACTCTTGTGCAGCTTGAATGGGACCATAGTTTCTCTCTTCACATTTTATTCTTTCCTTGTCGGCCGGCGTCAGGCAAGATAAATACGGTAACATATCTACCGGGATGACGTTGTTAACCAGCTCCATAAAATACCGGTTAATAAGATCCCTCTCCACCCTTTCCATCTCAAGACCCGAAAATTCAGTCGCTTTTCACTTAATAGTAATGAACTGAAAAGCAGACCAGGTCTGTCAAGGCAAAAATTAAATGGCCGTTTACGAGTTGCAAGACGGTGTTTTCCCAAGAAGAAATATGGGTCGGAAAAGTTTCATTTTCAAATATCTGTAGTCATCTGTTGTTTAAAAACCCAGCCACAAGGATAATATTTGAAATACGACTTGAAAATTGTTTTCGCTCACGCTTGCACATGCAGTTTCTTTTGTATAATTTCCGGAAATTTATTGGCTATCATTGGCGGCTTAAAACAACCTGCTTGCGTAATGTTCACAAACAAAAACAAATATCACGTATGGTATTGATTCCACTTATTCATCATTAAAATGAAACAGAAAGAACGATTCCGTATAACACAAACATACCGGGGCACTAAGACAGAATGATACTGCTGGAATTAAAATAACTCTGCAACCAGGAACCGGCGTTGAATTAGGTACGCGGGGACTATAGCAACGCAACAGTTGGGAATTTAAATTTTAATTATGGACTAAGTTCGGTGTTTGAGTCAGACCAAAACACGAGCTATTTAGGCTAACTGTACTGCCATTTCGTCATTCCTTCAAATCTTGTTTTAAACACTTCCCTTGTGAGAGCTTCGTGTCTAGTGCTATATCACAAGTTGGCTGTCAAACTGTCAATCTCGTTGGCAACGAGTCGTTGCCAGACGATTCAGCTAGCCGGCATTTTACATAAATTTAACTTACGGCCGCCATTTTGGACAAGGGACGATATTCCTCGAGGCACGATATTGCCATAGAGATCGAATGAGGCCAACGAACCTAATGATATTCAAAAAATTTATATTCCTGACGTGTGATTTGTCATCTCGCGCAGCAGTTGTTCGTTATGTTTAGTAGCTAAGCACGAGCAAAATTATGAACGTTATCCGTAACCGGTCTTTCAGTTGGCTTTGTTAGACAAACGAAATATCCAGCATATTTTCGCGTCAAATGGAGGCCATTGTGTTTATTATCCATCAAGTATTTTTCGCAACACGAGCGGTTTTGTTGAATAGGGAACATCACTCGGATATGCGTTTAGACCAATCGCGCGCGAGCGAAATTATTTGATAGATTATAAAGACTCATATAATTTTATCCACTTCACCCTCTACGGTTTTATCATGAACCAGCTTCCAGTTGGCTTGATAGCTCAGTTGGTAGAGCACTGCACCGGTATCGCAGAGGTCATGGGTTCAAAACCGTTCTGGAATTTTTTTCAGATTTAATAGTAGCCAGCAAAACAGGTGGCTTATCAGGGCAGAGCGCAGAGTGCGGGGAGAACTGAGCGACAAAACTTTGTCGACCCTTTAATTGCACTCTATTTTCCATATACATACGTTCTGAACCCGAGGTTCTGACTCTCTTAACTACCCGTTTTGCAAGCTGAAAAGAAGAAAGGACATTAAAAAGCGAACACTTTGAGATACAAATCGAAACGATATGCATTTGTCTCCTTGGAAGGTTTAATTTGTTTAACTTGTTGTTGTTATTGTTGGCCATTTTTATGATAAACAAATCCAAAACCTCCAAAGCCCACATTTAGTCAAGTCCAGTGCCAAAGGCGTTGCATCTCCTAGTTACTCAAGTGATGGTAAGTTTTTCAAGTGTAAAATTCAATCCCAGTTCCTTCCATTCTTTCTTTGAACACTTTATCAAATAACTCGTTCTGTTCCTTAGTGAAGAAGTTTTTCCATTCCCCTACTTGTCCCTTTCTAATAAAGCCATCCCCCTTCATTCATTCAAACCAACTGTAATTCGTGTGCTCAGAGCTCTTCATGGCGCCAAATCAAGCTTGTTGGTCAATGAGATCAAGTGTTTGTGGAGAGATTTCTTTACCAATGAACTTGGCTATCTTGTCCCCAGCATCTGCTGGATTCTAAATAAATGGAATATCAAATGATGAGGAAAAATTAGTGCATCCATCAGCCGTGTTTATTAAGGATAACTGGTAAAAAAAACTCAAACAAAACAAGGGAAAAGGCTGTCATCTGTCTCTATTTAAGTTTAACGTTACGCCCAATTGCGCCTAATTACGCCGCATTATCAAGTTTGGCAACTGTTGTTGAAAATATAAACACAAAAAATGAAATAACTTATTTATATCTAACGCAAAGTGGACGTAGAACAGAGGTGCCAATGGCAGAAAAGTCTCCTACTTCATCGGCCAGGAAAGAAAGTGGAATTTTTAGCATTTGTGTGGCTTACATTACACAATGTATGCAGTATGAGTTTCTATACGGCATTCATTTAGGACAATGAATTTTTACAAGAATGACTACTCCATCTATTTTCTTACTTTAATCCTGCCTTCGTACGTAAGAAACAAAATGTTAGGATCGTCTCTGTGTTTCCACCAGCTTAGCACGTGATCAAACCACCCACCAAATGGGACTAAAAACAAACCATGTATTTATGTTATGCATATTTCTGTTCCCGTTATTCTTCGGTTTTTAAAATCTCACAAATCTCACAATAGTTAAAGTCAACAAACTGGAAAAACAAAGATTGAGCCTGCCGTGTGTGTAACATTTCGTGATGATTTTCTGTCAGGAAGAAACGTAATCAGTCACAATTGGTTTCTATGATCACTACAGACCAATTTAAATTTATTAAAATTGAATTCAGCCTAACACAATAGACTCCTGGGGAAAAAACTCCACAAACTCTGTAGTTATTCCCCAGAGCCTCGTACTGAGGTCTATTGTTTTAGGCTGAATTTTTATATATCGAAATTGGTCTATTGGTGCGACTGTGACGTTACATGACATGGCATGACACGACATGATGTGACGTGATGTGACGTGACGTTACATGATATGACGTGTACGGCATGAAATTATCAAACAAGTTCAACAAATGCAAACGCAGTGCCAAGCCCATCGACACTCAAAAAGAAATAAAAACAACTTTTCAGCATTCGTGATATTTTTTAAATGCGTATTTTCCAGCCTTTATTACGTTCTCTTACTAACCATTTCCTTTCATGAGGCGTCCAAAGGCCTCATCCCACATGGGAATTTCCTTGTTATAAGGCGGAAATGATGATAGTAGGACACAAAGGCATCTTTAGGATTGCACATAGCATAAATGTAGCGAGGCTTGGTAGCTTCATCGTGGCCCTTGGGAACCATGTCATACCGGAAATGAGTTTTAAATACACGTGGGGCAGGAAAGCTGCTAAACATTTTTTCTATAGACTTTTTTCATTGACTTAGTTTACCAGTATTCAGAGACGAGTGTCCTTGAGTAAAATTAGAACCTTGATTTACCTTTTTCTTTGCACTGCAGGGAGAGGAGGGGGGGGGGGGGGGGAGAGACTGGAATTTGGCCACTGCATACGTCTAAGAAGAATATAGTCAAACACTGGAAACGTTCTTTCAGCGTTGTCCATACTGAAACTGAAGTGTTTTGCGAATCTGAAACTAAGATTTTGTTCAATCCGGGAAGGGGGATTGATAGTTTCCCACGCAGCTTCGCATACGCTCCCTCCGCCCCTCCCACAAAGTATAATGCGTGCTAAAATTCTTTGACTTTCAAGGAGATGTAAGAAAAAAAAAAAAGCGAGAGGCATGGTTAAAGGATAAAAATCAAACATTTTAAAATGTTTACAATATAAAAGAGCTGAGCGACACGTGAGTTGCCAATCTGCACACAATTACCGCGGAGACTGAATTTTCACATCAATTTGTTTGCAGCCAAATGATTTGGGTTTTCTCTTGATCAATTTTTTTTTATATCGAACACTTTCAACAGCTTTTGATTTTTCAGGAGTTTTAAAACATCAGGGATTTAGATTTTGGTAAAATTGGCTCCCGAAACGAGATTTTCCCTCAATAAGTAGCTATTAATTAGTTGATCGACTAAACCAATGACGAAAAACGTAAGGGTTTCCTGCCCACAGCTCCCTCTTCAGTCTCGTAGCTTCATTTTTTTTTTATCGACGGGGAGAATTTACTGTTTGGTCACATTTGCATTGGAACTGTTCACATTTGCGCCATAAAAGAACTACCTACATGCAACAGAAAACTAATTAAAAGGCTTCGAACCTGATCTGGGGTATGACACAATGAAGATGATGTCATCCTTCCTGGCAGACAATCTTGTTAAAGCTTCCACCTTTTCTTCAGTGGTCCCCAGACCGCACGGCACTGAAAGCCCATGAACCATCACCACGTCATCCATATGTCAGCTTACACTTTGCTAATGTTCCTAAAAGGTCAATGTATTTATAAACTCCCTTTGTAGACTTTGTACAAGCCTATTACAATTACAGGGGTAGCAGCGCAAACGGGCTTAGCTCGAGGAAGAGCGATTGGAAAAAGAGGCGAGTGATTTTGGGCGCTGGCCCCAGCTAAACCATCGCCTGCTGATCGCCTGTTTGTTTTTGTTTTCTTTTGCCTCCTTGATTAAATATACACCATTTACGCCCTCGACATCGCTGTGAATAATTTTGTTCCGTCTTTGAGGGTTGTGCCTCTAGACCCTCTAGAAGGGGGTGATGGGATTGTTTTGGTTATGTTAAGCTGCACTGGTCTGTACCTCTGACAAATCTGATGTTATACTGATAGCTATCCGTTTTCAGTCAGTGGAATGGGCGATCTCTTATCTTTGTTATGCCCGTCTGATCATTGAATCACCCGATTTGCTTGCACATTAGACTATCCAGAAAGGGACAGTCAGTCGGGCATAAAGACGCCAATCCTGGAGCGAGTCACGCGTGATTCCAATTTGACTAGATCGAAACCTGAGTTCACTTCTGTTTTGTTTTGGTTTTTTTCTTTAAACATTTTCCACGAAAACTGCTTTCCATCAGTATCCAACAAGTTTAAGCAATTTTATTTCACCAATTCAACGTTCACACGAGTGTCACACTTATTCGGGATCAGCAAAGTACATTTCGACATCACAGTTTTAACCAACTTTTTGGAATTGATCATTCGATCTCCTTTTTGTCATTCATGAGCTTAGTAGGCAGTCGAATGGCACTCACTCGATTCTGATTAAACCTGGATTAAACAATTTTCTCCTACCTCCCCTACTCAGTATTGTTTTTATCCAGGAGTGGTATGTCGTCTTCAGGAAGGTTTTTTCGACGAGGGGGCACTAGAAAGGCGTACATTTTTGCCCGATAAATCGAGAGCCTGGGTACTAGTTTGTCGAACGATTCAAAGATTGAAGTCGGCCATTTTGGTTTCATGTGTTTTTCTTCCGTAAATATTTTGTTTTTTGCCCATCGTCTGTTGCTCACGCGTAGATGAAAGCTGGTAGACGTATTTATGACTGCGGTAATGTATCGGTCACAACAGCACGGTCGGCGAGGTCAAAGAATTGATACAAGAAACCCGGGAAGTCGAAGCCAGAAAGTGGGCAAGAGAATTTGATGGTTTCCACTCGCTGTCTCTCCTTGTGGAGTCCAAGGTAAGCTTAAGTTCTTGTTAAGTTTTGGTATCATTGTTTCTTTGTTGCTTTTTTTTTTTGTATACGCACACTGAAATTCTGCCTGTGTTAGTACTGTTAGGCCCCATTTATATGGTCTCGGGTACCCGAGACAACCCTGTCCCCGAGGCAACTTTATCTAGCGTTTATATGTGAAAACGTAGTCCCTGTAAGCCGAGTCAAAGTTGACCCAGCACGATTATTCATAACCCTTATTGAATAATCAAATGTACAAATATTCCTCTTTATTTGAGTTTTCCTCGGTCATTTGATCACAGTTGGTTTTGCCAAGTTAATTTTCTCTTCTCTGATACAAATTTCTGATCCCGGTTAGGCGAGCCAAACTGTCCCGCCTGCCAGGGTTACCCTACTTGCCAAGGTGAGACAACTCTCCCACCCGAGTTGTCACCCCCCGAGGCGGGTTTGTGATCTTCATGTAAACAGGTGGTTGAGTTATGCAAAGAAATAAGTTAAACGTTACCTTGCCCAGGGTAACTTGGGGGGAGGGTTGTCTCGGGTATTTGAGACCATATAAATAGGACCGTAGTATCCAACGGAAGGTGGAAATTTGTGAGCTTATTTGAAAATACTTCAAGTAAGAAATTCGAATCGTCTTATCGTTTAGTTTTGTTGTCATTCACACTACATTTCTTTTGTATTCCATGCAGTTCCACCAGAGTCAAAATTTCTTCACAGATGGTATGCAAGTCAGATCAAGTAAATATTCTCCGAAATATTTTAGTGATGGATGAACGAATTAAGTCCAAGAGACTGTGTAGATCTACTTTTTGCGAGAGAGATTCATGTCCAATTGTGTCAAACATAAGCCGGACACATGGTGACTGGTGATGTAGAGTTTTTTTTTTACTTCTAAAAATGAGATTTTAAACAAATTGAAATCAAAACTTGAAATAATTATGGAAAAGAGAATGCTTGATACTTGTCAACATAAGTATATTCTGTAATCATTGCAAGAATCTATTAGAAGAGACATATCTGCAATCCTTTTGAATATTACTGCATTGCATGTGAGGTTAGCACAATTACCAAGATATATAGGAATAAAATACCATGATTTTTGTTTCTAAGAAAGAAAATTATTGTTATTTAACTTGCATACACTACAATATGTAGTACTCTTATTATTGTATTGTGCCAAGCTGTGGAGCTTCTCACTATAGTTGGCTGAAGGTGCACTTTTTGCAGGCTGGAGGTATTGTAAGACTTAAAAGGACGGGGATTTCAAATTAATCATTAATTGATTATTTATCCAAAAAATAAGATCTAGTGGGGCCACATTAGGTTTGTGAAAGGGGTCTCAAGCTAGAAGCTACATGTATATGTAAGGGAAGCCTTTCCAAAAAACATTGTAAAATGGATAGGATTTTGACCTCCCTGTATAAAATGTTGTTACTTCCCTTCCCCCTCTCCATGGACACAGTTATATGGGAAAAACTTATCAATTGTAAATAAAACCATCCCCTTCACTTCGGGTTGAAGATCGGCACAAAACTGTCTGAAATGATTCTTATAATATTGAAGGAAATACTTTTCTTTCTATAGATTTCCCATTTACCAGCCATCTAAAATTAAATTGTTTATGTTTGACATAGCTTAAAGTAAACAAGATTTTGACAATATCCATGTCTCACTTAGGTGAAATTGGGCAAAATACTCTTGGCAGTCTTAGCATTCTCAAGTTGATTGTCTAAAATAGATGTCAAAATCATGTATTATAATATTTGCATGATTGTTATACAGCTGTTTTGTAATGTTAACTGAACAAGGACTAGGCTAAGTGGAAACCTGTTCTGAATTGTAATTTGGTAGGTACATAGGTGTGTAACCGAAAAAAAGAACAAGAAGAAAAAAAAAACTGTAAAAAGTAGTGTAAGAATTGTACTCTAAGGAAGTATTGTATCGTAAGAAGTATAAGTAACTTATCGTTAGTGGTATTGTAAGTAGCATCGTCTTGTTTTGTTAGTAGTGTCCTTTGTGTTGCAATAAAAAAAACACACACACACACAAAAAAAAAAACCAAAAAAAAACTGAACAAGGACCATAACCAAATTACCTTGACCCAAAATGCACTGCTGACTCACTAATAAAATATTAGACATATATTATAACCAACACCAGTGACTAGGTGTCAGTTTTGGAGTGACTGATGAATATGGTGAACTTTCATTTAATGATTTCATTTTGCAACAGACTTGTTATTCTTTGATGCTATATCATGTACAAGTTAATATAATAACAATGTTCCTGTTCCAATCAAAATTAATTAAATCCATTTTGAAATTCATAAGCAGTCTGTGTAAACAACCTGTTATTTGATATCTGTATTTCTTTTCTATTTCGAGAAGTCTGGATTTGAGCCCTGGCAGGGGGACATTCTATTGTGCTCTTGAGCAAGACACTTCACTCTCACAGTGCCTCTCTCCTCTCAGGTGTATAAAATGGGTACTGGCAAATTAACTGTTGAGGGGTAACCCTGAGATGGACTAGAATCCCACCCAGGGGGGAGTAGAAATACTCCTAGTAGCTTCATGCAACAGAAACCACGATAAGCGCCGACCGCATGAGTGGCCACTTGGCTCGTATGCAGACTTTATTTCCACTTCCAAGTTGCCGTTTGCCTCTTTTTCAGAACGAGTGCTCCTGTAAAGTGTTTCACATGAAGATGACTCGATTTTCATGAGAATGAATGTACAGGTGACATACATTTCATACGAATAGCCACTCAGACTCGTTTTGACATAGACGCAAAAGTCAACTTGGAATTCGCCTCTGTATCCATGAGGTGGCTCAGGCAGCCTTTTATTAAAGGAGTCAGGCATTTGTCTTCGGCGTATTTCACTTACAGAAGGATTCATTTCCGTATGCGTGGGTTCCTGAACCGGATTATTTTATTCGCAAATTTCCCGCTAAAAGCTAGAAAGAGGCAGGCGTTACAAGTAACAAGTACCAACTCGGTACCAGCTCGCTCAGAGTATTTTGATTGGCGTCCAGTGTATTTTTCGGCCTAGACACTAGTAGTCGTCACGCAATTAAACGTCTGTTTAAACAATAATGGTCACGATTATCACGCTACCCGGATACATATCGAATACCTATAAACTACTTACCACACAATTCCGCATTAAGCCGAACATCTGGAGGTGATCACAGAAAGGTAGGAAGGAATGTTTCATTGCCATGTCTGTACTGAATGAAATTAAATATCTAAGCTGATGGCGACACGAAATGGAACAAAAGCACGTAACTGTAGAATTTTCTCGTCTTATCTTTGCGATTCTTTGGCTCATGTGTCGGAGTTTCCGATACGTGTATATTTTCTGAGAAGTTACATTGGCAGTTTGAAGAATCGAAAACATGAAAAGAAAGGTAATTCATTTTACATTATGTAAAAATCAGTAGCACATTGTATTCGGTCGATCGCTCACGATGAAACGAAATAATATTAAAAAATATGGCGCTCATATTAAATCGGCACTATGAATGTTGACGTATTAGGACTACTCAGTTCTCACAAGGATCACAGTTACTGCGTATGTGATCGTGTTCATGTCTCTCTAGAGTGTTCCATTCCTGTTGCAAGGCAGAAACTAAAGAGTACAAGCGGGAGTAAACTGGATTGATCTCATGCAGTTTATCATGTACATAGTTGGTAAAAAGTCTGCACACGGGAATTTAAGCTATAAATGAATCAAGTATGATGATTCATGTGATGATGCAATAGTCGTATTTGAATAGTATCAAATCATATGATGTTTTGATCTGTACCCTAAACACCATGCATAGTATGTTCCATTCCTCTCTAAATCATCACCATGGTGTCTTGAGGTGTGTTAAAATCATGACTGGAATCATAACCATGATTTACAACCATATGAATCATAGCTTTGATGCGAACTGACATGTTGAAATCATGACTGGAATCATAACAATGATTCACAGTCATATGAATCACAGCCTATTGCCAACTGATGTTTCCAAAAGGGATGCTCTGTAAATTATAATAAGAACCCAGAATTTAGATACCTTTAAATTATTTGATCCCTCCTTTTACCATTAGCTTTATGACAATTGTATTGTAAATTTCTGTTTCTCTTATTTAGACTTAGTAGTAGTAGGTCCACATCAGCTGTACAGCTGCATATTTTTAAACATAAAGATTTTAAGGAAAACGACCAATTTAGGTAGTTCTTTTTGAATGTGGATAGCCTCCTTTATCTTGAGTTGAAAGCTGGTAGTGGCGTGATCTAAAATATGAAAGCAGTCTATTGAACACAGTTCTTTTTCCATAGTAAACCTTATGTTGGGGTGCCTAGAGTTAATGTAGTCAAAAAAATATAACAGCATCGTCCTCCGAGTGAAATAAACAAAAAGTGTCGTCAACATACCTACGATAAAATAAAATTTTAGAGCATTGAAAATTGTTGGAAATTGGTTGGAAAATTTTCAATGCTCTAAAATTTAAAAGTTAATATTTCCACCCACGAAGAGACAAGCAGCAAGCGGGTGAAATAGTAACAAATTATAACTACGCTGTTATTTGGGTTCGTCAAATGATCTCTGAATCATAGACTTTGGTGCAATGTGTACACATGGGATCAACTGTGGAAACATAATCCTTATGCCCAGTGTACATATGAACTCATTTCTGGAATCATAACTTCGATGTATTTTACGAGTAGTGAAAAGTAAACTGATCAACATGACACGAGCGTGGGACAAAGAAAAAATCTGAAGATGCTGGGCCACAATACAAAATACACATTTAATTGCAAGTTTATAGACGACAATGGCTCAGTTAAAAAGCAAGATAGACTACGAGTACTCCCTTTTTCGCTTAGTTCGTCGTGCGTGACGCGAAAGAAAACCGCGAGAAAAAAATAGCCGCGCGAAATCCTCGGGGCGAGGAGCGCGCGAAAGGATTTCGCGCGGTCATTTTGTTCTCGCGGTTTTCTTTCGCGTCACGCAATTCGTAGTCTGAAAGATTTGCATATCGTTCAAAACAAACAACGCGACGCAAGAAGGTCGCTTATGTCACAGAATCGTACTGTTTCCAGTAATTTGACGGCATTGTTCAGCAGATGTCAAGATATTTGTTGATTCTTTCACTTTTGCCACCCAAAAATTGACTAAGAAGACGCCAAAACATTTCGCTGATTCGTCAAGTTGCCAACACTTGAGCAAGTTAGCATATTTGTTTACAGTGTATATCTGGGATTCCAGGACATCCAAACACGCAGTTAGTATTCTGTGGTTCGTTAATTTCTATCTTGCCGTAAACGTTACATTGATCGCGAACTAAATATCAAATTCAGAGCAAACCGATAAAAGTTTTTGTTATCTAAATCGGATGACGATTAATAATTATAAACAACTTCTGGAAGAAGCCTGTCGGTATTCAAATACGCTTATTGCATCATTGTATGAATCATCATACGTAATTCATTAGCTTGAATTCCTATCCTACCCCAAGAGACACTCGGGTACACGCCGATTTGGTGAAATTAAAACTCCTTGTATTTTGCTTGGATGCTGAGTGAAAGAAGTTTTCGTGGAAATTGTTTAAAGAAATGAAAAAGGAAGCAAACTCCATCTAGTAGTCAAATCGAAATTATGCGTGACTCACTCCAGACTGGCGTGACATCAAAATGCCCGCAATGCTGTCAACGAGCGTAGGTGCAAACATAAGCACAAGAAAACGCCAGTCTGCACTGAGGTGAAATAAGCACAAGGATTAGCACAAGAATAATACATATTTAACTTTTTCCTGTGTTTCCGTTAATGCTTATTTCACTAGTGCTATGCTTATTTCACAAGTGGGAACTGGCGTGAAATAAGCACAGCGTAAGCGCAATAATTCAAATTATTATACATTGTGGTCACCATCTTCGACACCTTCTTCGTCGAAGAACCATAAACACAGTAAACAACGCTTCTTCGTCCGCAGTCTTGTTTGTCAACCTACGCATTTTCGTTCCCCGAACCACTATTTCTTTTGACATATTAAAACGAGTATAAGTGAGGATGAGAATGCTTCCGATGTGACTCGCATTGCACATGCGTATGTCGCTAGTGTGAACATCATTGTGCTTATGCTTGTGCTTATCTCACAAATGTGAGTTAGCCTTAAGGTATCACAGTGGACAGTGGAATGATCGTGGGACAGCAAGTAATCCGCAAATTGGACCGCAAATGATCGCAGAACCGAAAGTGATTCCTACAATGATAGGACTAAAGAGGACCAAACCCATCACCCTCAACCAGAGGCACAACCCACAAGGAAGGAACAAAGCCGGATTATATATCCAGGGCGTTTTTTTTTTCTGGAACGTTACCAGGGCATGTCCGTTATAACTTTCATCCGGAAGGCAAAGAAAAGCAAAACGAAAACCAGCAACAACAACACAGGTTGAGCTTTTATCAGATAAAGAGGAAGCGTGTTTCAGACGATTGTTCAGTCGGGTAAACGCCCTAAATCACTCGCCTCTTTTTCCAGTCACACGCTAAGCCCGTTTGCGCTCAGTACCCAAGTAATAGGCTAATACAAGGAGGGTTTATAAATACATTGACTTTTTAGGAACGCGAGTGAAGAGTAAGCTGACATATGGATGAGGTGGTGATGATACATGGACGTCCATGGCCGTGCGGTCTGGGCATCACAGAAGAAAAGGTGGAAGCGTTAACGAGATTGCCTGCCAGGAAGGATGATATCTTCATTGCGTCATACCCCAGATCAGGTTCAAAGCCTTTTAAGTAGTTTCCTAAAAGGTAGTTCTTTGATGCAAATGTGAACAGTTCCAATGTAATTGTGACCAAACTGTAAAATCTCCCCGATGATGAACATAAAATGCAGCTGTAAGAGTCAACAGGGGGCTGGAGGCAAGAAACCCTTGCGGTTTTGGTCATTGGTTTGGTTACTTACTGAGGGAAGATCCTTTTTCAAGAGCAGATTTTACCAAAATCCAATCCCTGTTTAAAATTTCCGAAAAGTCAAAAATTCTTGAAAGTGTTCAATGTAAGGAAAAATTTGATCAAGAGAAAACCCAAAGCATTTGGCCGCAAACAAATTGATGTTTTAAATCGGAGTTTCCGCATTAAATGTGCGCAGATTGGCAAATATATAAGAACAAGGTTTTTATTTATTTATTTATTTAACTTTATTTATACACGGGTAAAACATCAGGACTTAAAATAAATACATGTACTAAAATTGCGTTAATTACATTGTTAAGATACTAATCTACTACTAATTAAATCTAATAACAACAAAAATAAAAACAATAACGAAGTGCCTGCTTTCCATGAGTGCCGTGTGATTAATTAACTTATTTATTAAGAAAAAGGAAACCCCTGCAGCCGGATTTAAAACTAGCAAGAGTTTGTGCTTGCCGCAGATTGGTAGGTAAGCTGTTCCATAGCACCGCACCATTACAGCTGAAACTGTTTTTTAGAAAATTGGTGCGGGGGATTGGAAAAGCTAGTTTGCCCTCACAATTCCAAAGAGAATAGGTAGATATTGCACTCCGATCAGTAAACATTGATTTCAGATAATCAGGGGCGAGACCATTTAGAGATTTATAGACCATAGTGGCTGTTTTTAATTCTCGTTGAAGATTAAGTTTTTGCCAGCCAAGTCTAACAAAGAGATCATCCGCATTGGCATCATATGAAGGAGAGGTCAAAATACGCGCAGTGCGATTCTGTAGTTTTTGTAGTTTAATGGAATGCAGTTACCCCATAGGACGCTATAGTAATCGAACTGAGGTTGAACTAAAGCATTATAGATGCATAGGAGCGTTTCAAAAGGAACAAAAGACCTGCTTCACTTCAACGTTCGGTTGGAAAAAGGTGGATCAGAACTCACGTATCGCTCAGTTCATTTGTATTGTAAACATTTCAAAAAGTTTAATTTATGTATTTTAACCGTTCCTTTCACTTCACAATTGGGTTAAGAATAAGGGGAGAGCGGCGCATGCGTGACAAATAGAGGATGTTTATGAGATTATCATACCCCCCTCCCTCCCATACTTGAAGAAAATCTTACAGAGGTACAGTTTCAGCAGAAGATATTTTTAGATTTGCAAAACACGTTTTCGATGTTAAGAACGCTGGAAGAACGTTTCCAGATTTTGCGTATAGTCTTCGATTCTTAGACACAGTTGCCAAATTTCAGGCAGAGAAAAAGGTAAATTTACCCTTCAAGGACACTCGTCTCTGAAGACTTATGAACTAACTAAAAGTATGTGAATCTGCTCTAATGATCTAAGTTATCATTGCAGGTTCAACATGGACTCAGGAAATAGTTTGGCAGATAATTCACGACGGTACAGTTTGCGAGGGTCGACTGGATGAAAGAGTGCCTTATATCGAAGGAATGATTTTGCCTCACAGATCCTATCCTTATACCGTGAACGACGTGGAGTCAATAGAGGAGATGTTTAGCAGCTTTCCTGCCCCACGTGTATTTAAAACTCATCTTCCGTATCACATGGTTCCTAAGGGCCACGATGAAACTACCAAGCCTCGCTACATTTATGTCATGCGCAATCCTAAAGTTGCGTTTGTGTCCTACTATCATCATCTT